>NC_141390.1:24689927-24789927 GCF_017979445.1 Akebia trifoliata
TTCTCTACCCGTGTGTAAAACGATACGTGAAGTGCCATCAACTAATCTACTAACTTCTTCAACTTCCAAATCATCAAGTCCTCTCTGAAACCCAAAGTCCCATGCCCATTCTCCGCCCATAAGACGTTGGATTGATGTGATTGGACACCCTATTTTTAAGGATATGAAATACAAATGAAGAAATACCTCAATAAGGGAACGGTTGCCACCACAAATGTCTTCCCAAAATCTTACTTGGTTACCTTGGCCCACTTTGAATTTTATTGTCATTTTGAATAAAGTGGAGATCTAGCCTTTCCACATCCCGCAACCATGGGGTTGCCTAGCACTCCATTTTCCCACCCCTGTCTGACACGATCCATATTTTCTTTCTACAACTTATCTCCACAAACTATTCCCCATCGGTCCAAACTTCTAAAGTCACTTCCCTTCAAAGCCATGCTCGTCTCCCGAGTCTTCTAATACCAAGGCCGCCTTGCTTCTTAGCTGAACACACATGTTTCCAATTCACTAAATAGTGCTTCCTACTCCCATTTCTGTCATGCCATGGAAAATTATGAAATAATTTATCTAGCCTTGTTTTCATACTTCGAGGTAAAGAGAGTAAAGAGAGAAAATAGATTGGAATACTAGAAAATACGCTTTTAATCAAAGAATATTCAATACGAGAAGTTGATGGAAGAAACGCTACAACCCTTATATCCATCGTGTTGAATTGGTGATACAAAATTATCGGTGACAGTTGAATTACTGAGTATGAAGGTTAGACATCAATGGTCTAATAAGAGTTTTACAAAATTGTTGCAATTAATCAAAAGAATCTTACCAAGGGAGAACACTTTACCTGATAAAACCTTCACTCTAAGAAGATGATCTAGTCTTTGCGTATGAAGCTCGAGATTATTCATGCATGTCGTAATGATTGTATACTATACTCAAGAGAAAATGAAAATAAAGACAATTGTCCTACGTGTGGTGAAAGTAGATGGAAACCGATGAACTCATTGAAGTCAAGAAGCTCACGTATACCTTGGAAAAAGTTGAGATATTTTCCGTTAATACCAAGGCTGCAAAAAATGTACAATGTACCGTGGATTGCGAAAAACATAACATGGCATGCAAATCCTAACTTAGTATCGAACGTATTAACCATGAATCACCCAAAAGATTCTTCTTGTTGGAAACAAGTAAATCGTAAATGGAGTAATTTTGGTGATGAGGCACGTAATGTTCGATTGGGGCTTGCAACTGATGGATTCAATCCTTTTGGAAATAATAATACTCTTATAGTTGTTGGCCTGTTATGATTGTTCCATACAATCTTCCTTCATCGTTATGTATGCGAAAGGAGTTTACTATCTTAACATTATTGATTCCGTGAAAGAAAGGTTTAAGATACGATATTGATGTCTACTTGCAACCATTGATTGTAAATTTGAAGGAATTATGGTCCACAGGAATTGTCTAATTTTGCTCTCTTGATTGGATTGGATATTCCAAAGGAACATGAACTTCCTTCATTTTGGGGAGAGAAAAAGCTCCTGAAACTGCAATTCTTCATAAGACAACCCTGTGGTATTTTCTCGGTGAAATGCTAGTGTAATTGATCAAAAACAATGGTTGATTCTATAGCAAATTTATTTTGCTCATGAAAAACTAATCTTTTAAGTGAGAGTTTTATGTGAGAGGTTACTTACCTTCTATGTTATAGGACTAATTTCACAATCAGTTGAAAGCAGATGGTACATTGCAGTAGATCTACCTTATCTCGAAGAGTTGGGATCGCCCAAGTCATCTAAGTATATTGGGTTGATACATTATTTATGTCTTAGGAGTGAATTTAAAATGTGCAATACTTATTTTTCACCTGTTACATGGCTATGATCTCTTCGTTTTGTCTTCGTGGTTTTGAAATCAGTTTGTCCTACATGCTTTTCCAGTCCTGTTATCATATATAAGCAAGAGATTTACTTCCATGTGAACCGTGTTCATTGTGTCTAAGCTTGCAGGCTGAATTCCCAGCCAATACAAACATATTGTATATTGATTTAGCTTCTACAGAGAAAGTTGCATCAAGTAAAAATGCCACCTGTTTACCAGGAATGGTGCTTAAAATTAGAACACCTAATTTGTCCAATGTTCCTCTTTGAGATGGGGAGTCTTAAGCTTTATGAGTTGCTATGTGTGTTTGTGTGTGTTGGGGACACAAAGTAAACCTAACCGGTGCTGGCTAGGTGTATTGGCACTGCCAAACAACGCACTACAAGCTGTTTAGTTCTCTAATTTAAGAAACCCAACACCCCCAACTACATGAGTAATTCAATCTTTTAGTTTAGACACATAGTAATTTTGTTGTCGAGACACATTCCCCAGATATGCAGATCCAGATGTCTGTAAGTGGGGAAGGTTGGCACTCGGACACGATTAATTGTATCGGAGGAGTGGTGGCTGCGTCTTAACTGTTGAACTGGTACTACAGGCTTGGCAGATCCAGATGTCTGTAACTGTTGAAAGATCATGCATGAGTTCACATGAATATATTTATTGGACACTTCACAAGTCTATAGAAGTTATTTTGTCATGTTTGTTGAAGTTGGATAGTATTTTGTCTATGAGATTTGTATTTATATGCATACTAACGAAAATTGTGTGATTCATGCTAATTACTAATGGATTTTTGCATTTGAATTTGATTAAGCAATACTTAATTTTCTATATAAAAAGTTGACTAAGTAATGGTTAGGTTAGTGACTTCGGTGTTTCTTTAACTATGATATAGAAATATGTTTCTTGTAGGTGATTCTGAGATCAAATGTGGCCTTTGATATTTTCTTGTCCTTGTTTCATATAAATATATTGTCTTCTTATGTCATGATTTATATTTCTTAATTATTATTTATTTCGCAAGAGGCCATCAATAGAATGATTGCTAATGACCCTTCTAATAAACATAACGATTTAGACCATGACCCTGTTGCTGTGGTATGTGCATTATTTTAATTAGGATATTTTGTAATTATGATATAATGTTGTGTAGTAGGCATTGATATTAGTAAGTATGATATCATATCGTTAGTAGGTATTGACATTATACACTTTTTGTATAGGTTTGTGGTCCTGATAGTCGGGGTCATGTTCGGGGAATGGGTTCATGTGTTTCCAAGACTTCTGTGCGTGCTTCAATTCCTTACAAGCAAGCCTTGGCGTATGAGACGACAATCCTTCCTAATAGAGTGGATAAGTTGACAGAAGCGGTTCAACTTATCTACAACAAAATTAAATGGCATTCTTTAAAGCTTCTAACCTCCATTCAACACGTAGGAGCCCATCCCCATTATGAGTGTTTCGACATGTCAATTGCAGGTGGCTCAGAGGCTCAGACTACATAATTATTGTCCTATGCGAACTTGTATAGAAGGTATAGTCTAATATTATATATACCTTGAAAATACCACAACAGGGTGTTTTAGACTTATTTATCATTATGGATATTTGGCACACCGACGGTTTAGGCATAGATGTGAGACCTTTAAATAATGGTCAAATCCAATTAAAAGATTGGACCACTAGATTGTTGTCGGTGATGTTGATTTTTGCTTGTAGGGACATGGAAAAGGGCAGATAATCATAAAGCTAATGGTCCCAATGAATGTGATTAGGGTATTCAATGGCGAGGAGATCATCCTCAATAAAGATCAGTACATTCCAAAATTTCTAACCACATCAAAATAAGTTAAAGAACTGTAAATCGTCAATTTTTTTTATAAATAACTTTTCATTGAGTAAGAAATTTTAGAATGGGCTGATTTATAGTGAGGATCATCTCCTTACCATAGAGACCATCCTTACTAAAAATCAGTCAATTCCAAAACTTTTACCCATATAAGACAAAAAAATTGATTATTGTGTGGGGGCACCATTTTCCTAGATCCCTCCATCAATCAATCATATGAAGAAGTAAATAGCATAAAGGAAGAACGCAAGAGATATTTTTTTATGGGATTAGTCATGCAATGTTCACAAACTATTACACAAGAGCTTCATAGAGTGTAAGGGGTTGGTTAACCATGAATTCAACTATAGGTTCCCTGATATAAGACATTCCCTAGCTTATAAGTGCTATTACATGCAATTCTCCAATCTCCATATGCATCCCATATCCCTTCTTAAATGGATAAAAACTAAACCCCTAAATGTAATAAATCCTAATTAATTTAGAATTGTAATTGCTCAATCCTTATTTATCTAAATATGATAACTTCTTTCAATTAAGAGTCTTCCTTACTGGTATGTTTCCTTAGCCAGAAAAGACTAATTATTAAATGTGGCACGATATATAGGTCTAGCTTAGATATCGGGATACACAGGACGTGAAAAAAACCCATATTCAAAGGCCCAAGACTGTTGAATTTCATAAAATTTTATTGACCAAGACATCAAATTTTTCATTGTAGAATTATTTTTTTTCAACGAGTCAAAACCATCAAATTAATAGAGGATGTGAGAAATTTGATGGCTCTAAGCCATTGAATCAGGGAACATTAAAAGTTTCAAAATTCTGTTTGTAAAGTTCGTGGGCCTTGGCCCGTCAAATTTTTTTGTCAAATTTTCAGTTTTCATGTAGTGACGGATACGGATATTAATTCAGACAATATCCAAGTTTCAGAATATCAAGTCTTACAACTTGACAGTTTTCATAAGATAAATTTTTCCAGTTGATTCTTAGAATGGCATCAGACCTTCCAAATTCCAAGATGAGTTCAACTACGAAACAAGTTGGATTCATTTTCCAACTATAATGAGCGAACCTCCCTGAATGAGTCATCCCATCAAGCTCCTGATTTTGAGACAAGTGCCCAGCACAAATATTTGAATAAGGCTTTGATGATCATAATTTAGTTACTCCAAACACTTGGTCAAATTCTTCGGGATAAGACGTTATTGATGAGGTTCATGATTGGCTTTCTTTGTTAAGACTCATTATATCTAAGTTTCATAAGCGTTTCGAACTTATACCAAATTGGCATTTATTCTCAAAAACTTATTGTTAAAGAGCGATTTCTGATGGTTTGTAGGGATCTTTATTCATCTCTCATTTAAAATTATGGCTTCCTATAATTTGTTCAAAACTCTTTGAAGTTTCCTTTATCCATTTCTCTCTGCTTCTCTGTGTCTTTCCTTCAGATATTGCTAACAAATTCTCTTTAATTTAATCAATTATTTATCACCACACTTTTATTCCAAATGGACCTCAAAATCTATTATATAGATTGAATTTCCCTATTAAAAAAAAGTGAATGACATATTTAAAAGTTCTTTTAATATGGATCCTTCAAGTTAGGTTGTTTATGATGTTCTACTTTTTTTTATTGATTAAAATTTTTTGTGCTGTCAGGTAAATCTGTTTTTAATGAGTTAGTAACTTGGGGTATTAGTGAGAATTGAACTCAGGTCAATGGTCTCATCACCCAGAGACGTTACCAAATAATCTAGTGGGCACCTACTAATTTATTATGTAGTTGGACTACCCTAAAAAACTTATATGACATATTTAAAAATTCTTTTAACATGGATAGCTCAAGTTAGTTTGTTTATGATATTTTGAAAGATATATATTCAGTTGGCTCAATATTTGGACTCAATTCAAGTGCATTCAGCTTGTGCATGGTGCTTTACTTTAGATTCTTGATTGTACTCAAGTTATGTAGTTAACTAACGAATTTTGAGGAGCATTCGTTTTCCCACTTTCCTCTCACTTTTTTATTCTTTGAGGCCCTGATTTTTGGGTGGTTGCTTGATAATCCATTTAGTAAACTTTTTATTTCTTCATGGTCCCTCAACCTTGTCTCACGTTACAATATTTTTGAAATACTCAAATTACCCCTTTTTCATCTTCTTCACATACTTAACATTTCAATGACGATTCTAATCATTTTTTATGATTTTTCATCGTGGATGACGAAAGGAAAAGATATGTTTCTAGTTTCAAACAGTTAGATGTAGATTTTGATTTTTTTGATGATTTATAATAAAAAAAAAGAAGAACAAACCTGAGAATCAAAAATTTGTATACAGTGTCGAGTTCACCACTTTTTATCTATTGTTGAGTTCAATAGTTTTATTGTTGAGCTCACCAATTCTTCATTATTGTCAACCTTACCACTTTTTATTGTTGAGTTCAAAATTTTTTTAAAAAATGTTGAACTTGAAAATAAAAAGTGGTGAAATGCATGCACAACGCTGGTAAAACCCAATCATTTTCGTTTTTCGAGTTTTTTTACTAGAATACATCGAAAAAAATTGACTAAAACCTTGACATAACGAATTGTGTGGATGATTTCAAACCAAAAGAACCATCCTTGATCGATTTTCATTAAAAAACAATGCAAAAATTTTGTAAAAATCCTAGTTTTCTACATACATCTTCTTAAAATACTTGAAAATGACTTCTTTTTCCTTCTCAAATCTTTTCCATCAGAATGAAATCTTCAAAAATTGATTGGGATGCTGAAAATCCAATTTTTTTGGTACAAAAATGATGAGTTCTAATTGTTAGGACTGGTGGGACATTTCAATCATGAGATATGTGTGGAGTGGAGTTCAAAGACTGATTAGAAATAAAAGTTTTACTAAACAAACTATTAAAAGAAGCCCTAAAACTTAGAGACTATTTATAAAGAAATCTCTCTGTCGTTGTCCTTTAAGTAGTTTTCACTGATAATAATGACCAATTTATCAAAACATGCATCGAAAATTGAAAATTTTCCAAAATGGTTCACTATTCAAATTAATTCCGAAAATGGTAATGGTAATTTAGCATTTTTGAAAATAAGGTTTTTTTTTACCAAAACGGTAAGAAATAAAATGAACAGTGTTTTGTTTACTAATTTTGTACCCAACATATCCTTTTTTATCTTTATATTGAAATTATTTAATTACCCCTCTTTCAATTTATGTTCAAATTACATTTATACTCTCTTATCTTTTTATTACCCAATAGTGTATAAAAGGGTTTTGATAAATATGAAGGGTAAAAGGGTAGAACAAAGAGAAAAGGTTATTTTTGAAAAAAAATTTATTGAAAGTACAGTTAAGTTTTTTAACGTTTTGTTAAAAAGACTTATTTCCTAAAATAGTAATTCATGGTTTTCGGATTACTTTGAATAGTGCATTGTTTTGAAAAAATTTCTATTTTTCATGCTCCGTTTTAATAATTTTCTCTAATTTTAATTTAAGGTCTAAAATCCAATGGCAAGAAATCACTCATCTTCATGATCATTGGTGGGAAGTAGAGTAGCTACGCAACTCTCCCAGGATAGCATAACATTTTGTCGATAGTTTTCCCATCCCAAATCTACTCCCAGTCATAGTCACAAAATTCTTCAAATAAGGATCGGCTGATAAATCAAGGGATCCACTGATACATCAATAATTTATTGATTAATCATCAAATATGAAAACATTTTCTTTAATCTTCAAATTTTATCTTCGTCAACCTTCAAATCTTAGGATGAAGATAGGGTTTTCAGGGAGGAGGTTGAAGATTATGGAATTGGGGAAGCAAACCCAATACATTAAAAAAGAGGTAAATTTTATGGGGCTATTTTAAATATTATATGAAAAAAGAGTTAAATCCGATGGATCTTGGTGTCAAATTTACCCATTTTTTCTAGTAGTGACCCAAACATCATTTGTTTTATCCCCAAATTTTCCCAAACTTATTTCGATCAACCGAACTGAACCCCTGTCAAATAATAGTTTGAATCCGAACTACATTATTGTGCCTGCTTACAGTTATGCTGCATGTAAGACCAAATTCCAAATTTAATCTTGAAACCATCATCCTGAGGTCTAAACCACTGGATTGTCTTGTGGATACAAAAGTATGATTTAACTAACACCTGCATGTATAGTTCTCGTCAAGATTAGTGCACCCTTCATCAATTTTTCACACGTGAGATAGGCATCAATTTCAATTCTCAAATAAATGGAATCTGAATTGTATAATGTAAAACAATTTCTCGTTAAAAAGTTTCGATTTTTGGTTTCTCCCGATTTTGATTCTCAATCGGTTTGATTCAAAGAGACCCAATTCTTATTAGTTCCTATAAAAAAGTATCCATAACCGAGATCTTGGGTTCGTTGACACCCGGCCCCCTTAGTAGTTTCTCAAAATACACTCCAATCACTAACAGGTTACCGAGAAAAAAGAAAAAATGAGTCCACTTGGCAACCTGCTTTCAATTTGTTCAGAATGGTTCGGTAAGAGGTCCACGTGTTTTGTGAAAATGCGGTTGTCGGTGGAAGGGGTAACAAGTGAGTCAAAACTCAAAAGTAAACTATACAAATAGACGAGTTAAATGCTTATAGGAATTATCTGCAATTTGCGTTCAAAATCAAATACACCATTGGCTGAAAGGAAAACTTGAAAACGTCCTGCCCATGTCTAAACATTTGGATTGTCTTGGGATGCTAACAATACAATCACATGTGATGTTGATGATTTAGACTTGGGCCCCTTGGCTTTATAAATGTTTAAGATACAGATTTTTTATTTTTTCTATAAGTAGCATTTCATTCAAAACAACAACAGGCCAGTCGAGGTGACCAACCTAGCAAAATCTTACAAATATGACATTACTCACTAGAACTACATTGAATCTCATCCCAATTGAAGATAAAATCTTCAAAAACAATCCCCCTAAACTCTTTATAGACTTTGGACCAACAAAAGATAAGACCCAAAATGGATATAATCGTTGCCGTACAATCTTCTTGCTTCCCCTAAAAGTACGCCTATTTTTCTCAATCCATATCCCCTAACGAATTGCGAATGGTGTAATACTCCACAACAATCTCACCGCTCCACCAAATGAGAAACCAATTGACCACCAACACGTGAAGAGGTCCTTTATTGTTTTCAATAAACAAGTTAGTATTCCATATAGCCTAAAGAAATGAGCCCAAATATACCATGCGCAAATGTACAATGAAGAAGGAGATGGTCCAATGATTCTCCATTATTCATACAAAGCACACAACAACTTGTCCCGCACATCCCACGCCACATCAAAAATTTCATTGTTTGAATTCTTCCTAAGGACGCCGTCCATGTGAAGAAGGCAACTTTACTTGGTACTTTCGGCCCCCAAATTGAGATATGAGGAAAGAAAACATCTCCATTATGGTACAAAGAATGATAAAATGAGCGAATCGAGAATCTATCACCCTTGCTAGCCATCCATACTCTCACATCTTCTCTACCCGTGTGTAAAACGATACGTGAAGTGCCATCAACTAATCTACTAATTTCTTCAACTTCCAAATCATCAAGTCCTCTCTGAAACCCAAAGTCCCATGCCCATTCTCCGCCCATAAGACGTTGGATTGATGTGATTGGACACCCTATCTTTAAGGATATGAAATACAAATGTAGAAATACCTCAATAAGGGAACGGTTGCCACACCAAATGTATTTCCAAAATCTTACCTGGTTACCTTGGCCTACTTTGAATTTTATTATCATTTTGAATAAAGGGGAGATCTTCATGATGCCTTTCCACATCCCGCAACCATGGGGCAGCCTAGCAATCCATTTTCCCACCCTGTCTGACACGATCCATATTTTCTTTCTACAACATGTCTCCACAAACTATTCCCATTGGTCCCAAACTTCCAAAGCCACTTCCCCTTCAAAGCCATGCTCATCTCCCCGAGTCTCCTAATACCGAGGCCGTCTTGCTTCTTGGCTGAACACATATGTTTCCAATTCACTAAATGGTGCTTCCTACTCCCATTTCTATCATGCCATAGAAAATTATGAAATAACTTATCTAGCCTTGTTTCCATACTTCGAGGTAAAGAGAGTAAAGAGAGAAAATAGATTAGAATACTAGACAATACGCTTTTAATCAAAGTCAATTTACCCCTCTTGGAGAAATAGTTAGCTTGCCCCACCGCTAGTTTCCATTCGATTCTTTCTATTATCGGGTCCCATATAGCCACCCTCCTATATGGAGCCCCCAATGGAATCCTCAAATAAGAGGAAGGTAAAGTACCTGAAAGCGCCCTCGATCCGCGGGGTGCGCGGATCCGCTTTTGACCCTTGAGGTTTGGGAGTTGTCACCTAGTTATTATGGTCTAGGAACCAAACTGACTCTAAAACGGATAAAAAACTAATCTACTACAAAAAATCTGAATCCGGGGATCATGTTACGGGGTTGGAAGGTGTTAGGCACCAACCCCGCTCGGCCATTGTCGGTCTCTACTTATCCCAAATAAATCTACATCGCTAATGAAAAACCTAGATTAAAAAATAATAATAATAAAACTTACCTTCGATCTGCAAAAGTGTTATTCCCTCAGATCTGGTGAAAACGGCTCCTTATACCGTATTCCTTACTTCGTTCTATCTCCGTATCTGATTCCTGATCTTTGAGGTAAGGTATCTCCTTCTTGGATCTGGGTGCTTTGAATTTGTTGTGAATTTTTGGGATGTTTATGAGAGGTTTTTGGGTGTTTTTTAGGGTAAAATCGGAGTAGGGGTGTTAGGGAAGGAGTTGGGACTCCAAAATTAGGGTTTTGGGGAGGTTGTGGAGGCTTCTTCACCTACTTTTTCTAGGGTTTTTTCTTTGATGCGAAAATAGGGTATGGAGGCTCCTTTTTATAAAGTTTCTTAGAAGCATTAGGGTTTCATTAGGGTTTCTTTTAGGGTTTCAATTAAGGTTTAGAGTTTGGTCTCATGAGATGGACTTAGTCTTTAGGATTTTAATTTAGGGTTTTGACTTTTAGTCTTATGAAATTGACTTGATTAGTTTAGATTAGGATTTTGATTTAGGGTTTTGACTTTTAGTCTTATGAGATTGACTTGATTAGTGTTTTGATTTAGGGTTTTGACTTTAGTCTTATGATATTGACTTTAATACCTTGACTTTAGTCTTTTTTGGTTGACTTTAATGTTTTAACTTTAGCCTTACTTGACTTTAGTCTTACTTGATTGACTTTAATGTTTCTTTTTATATTTTTTAATGATTTATTGATTAATTTCAAAAAATTTAATTATTAAAGTTGTAAAATTACCGTTTTGCCCTCGGAGAGGATTTTTTACGTTTTAAGTCGTTTTTCAATGTTCCAGGATGTTTTGAATCAGTTTCTCGTAAGGAATTCAATGGAAAAGTTGATTTTTATCATTTACGAAATTTTTTGTGTGAAATGATCGTGAATTTTATGAGGGGTATTTTCATAATTTTGTCAAATTTTGTGAAAATTGGTGAAATGATTTATTTGGTTTTGATTTGTTGTTTTATGTGTTTGAATGGGTTTTTCTAAGCGTAATGTAGGCTCTAAGGTTGTTTTAATGTTAGGGGTATTTTGGTAATTTGGTCATTTTTAGTGATTTTTATCGTGAAGTTTCTTTTGATTTGCAAGATGATGATTTCTATGTTTCTGGGGTCGTATTTACCTAGCGTAGCGTGGTTTCTAAGTTTTGTCAGTTCGAGATACCTCATCCGGATTTCTGAAACATATCTGGTAACAAAATAAAGCATTGGAATAGACATCCATCATTGGGAACCTTTGCGATCGGGTTGACGACTTGATTAATCAGGAGGATTCAAAAATGGGGTGTCTACAGACGCCCCTCTTTGGCAGAGGGTTGAAGCAAACTAGATAGCAAATCTATTTTGGTAGATAGTGTGATATCCGAATGCCAAAGCTAGTGACAGTTCATTTTGCAGCCTGATTTAGCAATTCGTCGGGGTAATCGGATCATTGAGCGTAAAACTCTCCCCGAACTAGAAAAATGTCAGGTCCTTGAGCCTAAGCTCTCACTGGCAGTGTCAGATCCTTGAATTTTAAAAAATTCTCCTTGACTGATGTAACAACTGTGCAAGTATGTGGGCTAAAAATCTGAGATAGATTTCAAAGAGTTTGAGTTGGAAATGAGTCAAATCTGAGCATAAAGTAAATATAAACTGAGCATAGTTCCAAGAAAACCCTTGGCGGCATCTGAGCATAGTTCCGAGAAAACCCTCGGCGGTATCTGAGCATAATTCCAAGAAAACCCTCGGCGATATCTGAGCATAGTTCCGAGAAAACCCTCGGCGATATCTGAGCATAGTTCTGAGAAAACCCTTGGCGGCATCTGAGCATAATTCCAAGAAAACCATTGGCGGCATCTGAGCATAATTCCGAGAAAACCCTTGGCGGCATCTGAGCATAGTTTCGAGAAAACCCTCGGCGGTATCTGAGCATAATTCCAAGAAAACCCTTGGCGGCATCTGAGCATAGTTCCGAGAAAACCCTCGGTTGCATCTGAGCATAATTCCAAGAAAACCCTTGGCGGCATCTGAGCATAGTTTCGAGAAAACCCTCGGCGGTATCTGAGCATAATTCCAAGAAAACCCTTGGCGGCATCTGAGCATAGTTCCAAGAAAACACGTGGCGGCATCTGAGCATAGTTCCGAGAAAATCCTCGGTGGTATCTGAGCATAATTCCAAGAAAACCCTTGGCGGCATCTAAGCATAGTTCCGAGAAAACCCTCGGCGGTATCTGAGCATAATTCCAAGAAAACCCTTGGCGGCATCTGAGCATAGTTCCGAGAAAACCCTCGGTGGCATCTGAGCATAATTTCAAGAAAACCCTCGGCGGCATCTGAGCATAGTTCCGAGAAAACCCTCGGCGGTATCTGAGCATAATTCCAAGAAAACCCTTGGCGGCATCTGAGCATAATTCCAAGAAAACCCTTGGCGGCATCTGAGCATAGTTCCGATAAAACCCTCGGCGGTATCTGAGCATAATTCCAAGAAAACCCTTGGCGGCATCTGAGCATAGTTCCGAGAAAACTCTCGGCGGCATCTGAGCATAGTTCCGAGAAAACCCTCGGCGGCATCTGAGCGTTTTCTAGGAGGCATCTGAGCATAGTTCCGAGAAAACCCTCGGCGGCATCTGAGCATAATTCCAAGAAAACCCTCGGCGGCATCTGAGCATAATTCCAAGAAAACCCTTGGCGGGATCTTAGCATAGTTCCGAGAAAACCCTCGGCGGCATCTGAGCATACTTCCAAGAAAACCCTCGGCGGTATCTGAGCATAATTCCAAGAAAACCCTTGGCGGCATCTGAGCATAGTTCCGAGAAAACCCTCGGTTGCATCTGAGCATAGTACCAAGAAAACCCTTGGCGGCATCTGAGCATAGTTCCGAGAAAACCCTCGGTGGTATCTGAGCATAATTCCAAGAAAACCCTTGGCGGCATCTGAGCATAGTTCCAAGAAAACCCTCGGCGGCATCTGAGCATAATTCCAAGAAAACCCTTGGCGGCATCTGAGCATAGTTCCGAGAAAACCCTCGGCGGCATCTGAGCATAGTTCCGAGAAAACCCTCGGCGGTATCTGAGCATAATTTCAAGAAAACCCTTGGCGGCATCTGAGCATAGTTCCAAGAAAACCCTTGGCGGCATCTGAGCATAGTTCCGAGAAAACCCTCGGCGGTATCTGAGCATAATTCCAAGAAAACCCTTGGCGGCATCTGAGCATAGTTCCGAGAAAACCCTCGGCGGCATCTGAGCATAGTTCCGAGAAAACCCTCGGCGGCATCTGGGCATAATTCCAAGAAATCCCTTGGCGGCATCTGAGCATTATTCCTAGAAAACCCTTGGCGGCATCTAAGCATAGTTCCGAGAAAACCCTCGGTGGCATCTAAGCATAGTTCCGAGAAAACCCTCGGTGGCATCTGAGCATAATTCCAAGAAAACCCTTAGCGGCATCTGAGCATAGTTCCAAGAAAACCCTCGGCGGCGTCTGAGCATAATTCCAAGAAAACCCTTGGCGGCATCTGAGCATTATCCAAGATAACCCTTGGCGGCATCTGAGCATTATCCAAGATAACCCTTGGCAGCATCTGAGCAAAATTGGCGAAGGAATGAAGGACTTTTGGGAAAAAATGAATGAATTTGGAAAATACAGGTAAGAGTGAATTGGATAAATTTGGAAGATACTGAATCTGGAAGAGAAATGATCGAATCCAAGAATGATTGGATCTAGGAATGAAAAAATACCATATTAGTTGATCTATGGGCACAGTCAAATGTGAGATCCGAAGTGCTTTTGTTTGAACCTCAAGGATTTATCCAAAAGTTTTATGAATTTAAAAATTGAGTTTGAATCTCAAGAGTTTTTTCGAAAAACTATTATCAAGAGGGTAACCTTAAATTTGAAGTTCTCATTATTTTTTTAGGATTAACATTGCTCAAAAATAATTGAACACATCATTAAAAAATGCCCCTTGTATAAGGGGGGAAATTACATATCTAAAGGAAAAAGAAAAAATGCCCCTTGTATGAAGGTTTGAAATATTTGATTACCACAAGCGCAGTAAGAACCAACTTTTAATTTTGATTAATTTTATTAAAGATTTTGAGTCAGGCTCAAGAGAACAAAATATTTCCTTTTGAGACTCATCATAGAATTCACCATTCTCTCCATTGGTTCACTTGGAGAAGTAAGAATTTTCAGATCGATCGTAGACAAGATACTTGTGACTTCTGAATCTATGCCTGGTTTAAGCTGAGTATTGAACTTGATTATTCGGATTTCTGATGTTTCAGCTCGAACTGCTCTCAGCTTGGGATTTTCTTCTATTTTTTTTTTGTATTGCTTTAACTTTTGCCTAGATCGTCTTTTCAGGTTTTCAATCTATCGAGCTTGCTCTAACTTTTGCCTAGATCGCATTTCCAGGTTTTCGATCTAGCGAGCTTTTTCTTTTTTCTTGGCTCTGATTGTTGTCAAAGTTGTCCTTTCAGATTTTCAACTTTGCGAGCTAGCCTTAATTTTTGCCTAAGTCGCCCTTTTTGGGTTTTCAACTTAGCAGGCTTCATCATTTTTTTTTATCTTTTTCTTCTCTTCTGAAGTTCTAGAATTACTGTCTGATCATGCTCTACTACCCTCCTTGACCTTTTCACACGGTACTTAGGAGGACTTTTATAGGTAGGCTTGGGACTAGGCATAAAATGAAAGGGATTTTGAGGCTCAAAAACCCAAATGCCCCTTGTGTGGCATTTCATTTAAACTTTTTCTTGAATTTTCTTCTCCATTCTTTTGAATTTTTTTCTTTTTAGATTTTTTCTTCATCGGGGAATCTATTTTTTTATTTTGATGTGGTCGGGCCTGAGGTAACTTCTCAGGTTGCCTACGTACCCCAAATTTTTGGGATCAGACCAAAACGTAGTTCGGATCTTCCCTCCCCTAGGTTAGGTGATCGGGCTGAGAAAGAAAAAGGCATAATTTTTTTTTTAAAAGGCTGCAAAGGGCTGAGAAAGGAGATAATGAATTTGGTAGCAGGAAAATTAATTCGGCCAAAGATGGCCTCCTTAAATGTAGTACCATTTGATTCGGTCAAGGATGGTTGACTCTAGTAGTTCACTTCTTGAAGTCTGACGACTTTTCCAGACAGTATTTTCTTAATGAATGAATTTCTCCAATTGGGTTCAGACTTTCTCCTATAGTCGAGGAGGAGTGTTCAATTTTCTTTTAAGTCTGATAGTTAAATCCTTGACCTGTAAATGATGAGCTTTGACCTTTTTGTCAAATGCACGGGTGATTCTTCTTAGATAAGCTTTCACATGGTACAGGGCTTTAACTCGTTTTCTTCAATCAAGTTTAATTCTTCATACTGCTGACGAACCCAATCTGTTTCTAGCAAATGATTTTCCAACAAGACCGTGAGAGATGAAATTTCCATTTCAACTGGCAAGACTGCTTCCATGCCATACACTAAGGAGTAGGGAGTAGCTCCAGTAGAGGATCGAATTGAAGTTCAATATGTCTATAGCGTGAATGATAATTTTTCTGACCAATCTCGATGTGATTGACACATTTTCTTGATAATAGTCTTGAGACTCTTACTAACTGCTTCAACCGTTCCATTGATCTGAGGACGGTAGAGGGATGATTTGTGCTTCCGGATCTTCAACTTTAAACATAGAGTAATGATTATGCTTTGAAGTACGACCCATTATCAGAGATCAGTTCAAAAGGTACCCCCATATCGACTGATAATATGTGATTTGAAACTCAAGATGTAGTAAGGATAGTGCTGATACATTTTATAACATCTTCTTTAATTCCATCGATATAGATGAGTATCTATTCTATGTTGAACAACACCCAAGCTTGTACCTAACATACCCTCATATGATCACACGAACAAGTCTTTTGAAATTTCTGAGTAAATTCATTATCCCCTCGTGTTCCTTTCGGGATAAGATGGTTTCTATTTGAATCTCTTTAGGAATTATTTTTTGTTTCAAGGTCAAAGACCTTTCCTTTCTCAATTAAAGGTTGAGCCCGACTCTTATCTTCTTGTTCAGAAACGAAATCTATCAAATTATTAGTTAATTCGTTAATGCGCTCGAGGTATTCAAAAATTTCCTTTATCCAATCAATTTCAGATGGGACAACAGACACCTCTATAGACTCGATGAACTAACTTGACTCAATAGGAAAGAGTAGACTCAATCTAAGGAAGACATGACCTTGCTGGAAAAAGGGACTCGAGCTAACCCAAATGACTCATGAAAACTCAAGATAAGTACTCCCACAAGTTTGATTAGGACTGAGGACTGAGATATTGCTTATAACCGGTAGGATTGAAGCACTATGATCTTCAAAGAACAACTGGACGATGTTGAGAAATTTTGAGGTCATTTCTGACTATTGATTTGATATTGACGTTTACTTTAACTGATCGGATTTACAACCCTAGCTAGACGATGGACGATTGAGCTTAAACACAATGATAATCCTTAAACCTTTTTGAAGGTGAATTTAACCAATTTCAGTGTCACCCCCTTGATAACATTTTAAATGAACCCTGAGATTTTATTGAATTTTGTGCACCAATCCATAAAACAATTCATTAATGTAATGATTATTCAGAAAAATAATTTTATTGCACTCTTGAAAAATATTGACAAATAATGTTTTCATTGAATAATAACTTCCACAAACATATTTCAATAATTTTTCATGCAAAAATAGATTTTTTGTAAATCATTTTTTTCTGAAAAATATTTTTTTTTCCTTTTCCTTTTTTTAGAAAACATTTTCTTTTAGAAAAATTTTTGGGAAAGCATTTCCTTTTGGAAAATCTTATTCTTCCGGAAAATATTTCACTTTTGAAAAGCATTTCTCTTCTGAAAAATATTTTTCTTCTGGAAAATATTTTTCTTCTTTTAAAATAGGTTTAAAATCCAAATTAGAAAGAAGTTTGAATTTCATTTTGATTCAAATGGCTCGGCCCATAATGATCGTTGGATCGAGATGGACTGGGTCATTATTGTAAAAGAATGGATTCTTTATTAGGTCGGTGCACCCATTTTAATTTTCAAAAACAACATTTGATCCTTGAGGACAATCATATACTCTGATCTACACCATTCACATCACTCACATACATTCATCAATCAACAGGCTCCATTTAATAAACAACCCGGGAACACCCACGATAAGTTCGAGTCGTGACCTACTGGAAAGGTTTTTAGACTCTCAGCTTACTACGTGCAATGCATTTTTATCTGGCCACCCTTGCCCAAGCACACCTATATACCTTTCGATACGTGGTGACTTGGTTTGATATACCGTATAAGTGATAATCTAAAACCTCAATTCACTTCTCTGAAGCCAAAAACAGCCAGTTTGATCTCCAGTTGAGAGGTGGCGCACAATGCTGAGCAAGGGCCCACTTAAATACCTCTCGTCTAGAATAGACGTAGTCTATCCCCCTCGTACAGTAGGGTACAACGGGGCAAGATCTTGCTTAGGCACCGGTTTTGACCAAAAAGTGCAATTGATATACTTAGATTATCTTTTATACCTACGGGTACGAGTCAAGAGTTGTAGCTTTCATAAATGGTTTGGCATCCCACGAGGGGATCGACCACGTACTAGTACTACGTTGGCAATTGGGACATGTGACTGTGTGGCTTACAATAGGTCAAAGGCTCAGGTCGTTCCAGCCTGGGTGCATCAATATATCTCTCAGAATTACCTGATCAGACGGTATTAATGCCCCCAGTTTGATATACCCTAAGGTACGTGACTGGAGTTGTGGTTTTCATGAATGACGTCGCATCTCCGAAGAGACCGGACTACGCACTAGTGCCACGTTGGCTATATGGGACGTGTAAGTGGGTAAAACAGTAAACGTGCTTGTGGTGTGTGCAAAACAGGGTGGGGTGTGCCCGGGACCTTTTTCAAACAAATGGGCCCATGGATCCAATCAAACCAATCATACATTTAATCAAAACCAAAATCATTCAAATCATATGAATATTCAATTAAGATCACATTATTCCCATCACACATAAGCACATTAACATTACGATCAACATCAATCATGTATTTCAAGCAAGATCATGGTAAATTAATCAATAAATATGGCATATGATAATGATCAAACAAACATTGCAATAGGCATAATTTTTATAATTTTTAAGGTCCAATCAATGATCACTTTTGGGTGATCCAAAATAAATCGAGATTCCAATAGGTGTTACATTGATGATAGAATGACAATGGTTGAGATGAGCTCACTCTCAAGAACATTAATTGTGCCAACATTAAATAAATTCAGATTTTCTGTGAATTAGGAAAATACAATCTGAACTTGCATCGATGATATCTAAGGCTCCCGATAACGAAATCGAGTGAACTCAAGCTCTAAATTAATTTACTCGATAAGATCTACATTTTATTAATAGATGTCCAGACTTAGTTCTCACCAGAATGTTCTGTAAAAACGTTTTAACGTTGCTATCCCAACTTTCATTCAGAAATAATTCCAGATTTATAGATTGAACTTGCATCGATGATATCTAAGGCTTCCGATAACGAAATTGAGCAAACTCAGATTCTAAATTAATCTACTCGACGAGATCTATGTTTTATTAAGAGGCTCCCAGACTTAATTCTCACTAGAATATTCTATAAAAAAGTTTTAACATTGCTGTCCCAACTTTCATTCAGAAATAATTCCAGATTTACAGATTGAACTTGTATCGATGATATCTAAGGCTTCCGATAACGAAATTGAGTGAACTCAGATTCTAAATTAATCTACTCGACGAGATCTATGTTTTATTAAGAGGCTCCCAGACTTAATTCTCACTAGAATATTCTCTAAAAACGTTTTAATATTTCTGTCCAACCTTCATCATTCCATCATTTTCATAGGTCAATTTGAATCTTTCATTATTTAGGGGTCATCAAAAAGTGATCCTTAATTGGAAAAAAAAAATGCAATACCCAAAATTATCTACAATCAAGACAAAAAATAAATAAACAGAAAAAATAAATAAAATAAATCCAACTAAATAATAAAAAAATCTAGGTCATCTTGGCAATGCTCCCATACTTGGGGTTTTTCAAGTTTGATCCTCAATAGTCCCCAGCGGAGTCGCCACTGAAAGCGCCCTCGATCCGCGGGGTGCGCGGATCCGCTTTTGACCCTTGAGGTTTGGGAGTCGCCACCTAGTTATTATGGTCTAGGAACCAAACTGACTCTAAAACAGATAAAAAACTAATCTACTACAAAAAATCTGAATCCGGGGATCATGTTACGGGGTTGGAAGGTGTTAGGCACCAACCCCGCCCGGCCATTGCCGGTCTCTACTTATCCCAAATAAATCTACATCGCTAATGAAAAACCTAGATTAAAAAATAATAATAATAAAACTTACCTTCGATCTGCAAAAGTGTTATTCCCTCAGATCTGGTGAAAACGACTCCTTGTACCGTATTCCTTACTTCGTTCTATCTCCGGATCTGATTCCTGATCTCCGAGGTAAGGTATCTCCTTCTTGAATCTGGGTGCTTTGAATTTGTTGTGAATTTTTGGGATGTTTATGAGAGGTTTTTGGGTGTTTTTTAGGCTAAAATCGGAGTAAGGGTGTTAGGGAAGGAGTTGGGACTCCAAAATTAGGGTTTTGGGGAGGTTGTGGAGGCTTCTTCACCTACTTTTTCTAGGGTTTTTTCTTTGATGCGAAAATAGGATATGGAGGCTCCTTTTTATAAAGTTTCTTAGAAGCATTAGGGTTTCATTAGGGTTTCTTTTAGGGTTTCAATTAAGGTTTAGAGTTTGGTCTCATGAGATGGACTTAGTCTTTAGGATTTTAATTTAGGGTTTTGACTTTTAGTCTTATGAAATTGACTTGATTAGTTTAGATTAGGATTTTGATTTAGGGTTTTGACTTTTAGTCTTATGAGATTGACTTGATTAGTGTTTTGATTTAGGGTTTTGACTTTAGTCTTATGATATTGATTTTAATACTTTGACTTTAGTCTTTTTTTGTTGACTTTAATGTTTTGACTTTAGCCTTACTTGACTTTAGTCTTACTTGATTGACTTTAATGTTTCTTTTTATATTTTTTAATGATTTATTTATTAATTTCAAAATTTTTAATTATTAAAGTTGTAAAATTACCGTTTTGCCCTCGGAGAGGATTTTTTACGTTTTAAGTCGTTTTTCAATGTTCCAGGATGTTTTGGAATCAGTTTCTCGTAAGGAATTCAATGGAAAAGTTGATTTTTATCATTTACGAAATTTTTTGTGTGAAATGATCGTGAATTTTATGAGGGGTATTTTCGTAATTTTGTCAAATTTTGTGAAAATTGGTGAAATGATTTATTTGGTTTTGATTTGTTGTTTTATGTGTTTGAATGGGTTTTCCTAAGCGTAATGTAGGCTCTAAGATTGTTTTGATGTTAGGGGTATTTTGGTAATTTTTAGTGATTTTTATCGTGAAGTTTTTTTGATTTGCAAGATGATGATTTCTATGTTTCTGGGGTCGTATTTACCTAGCGTATCGTGGTTTCTAAGTTTTGTCAGTTCGAGATACCTCATCCGGATTTCTGAAACATATCTGGTAACAAAATAAAGCATTGGAATAGACATCCATCATTGGGAACCTTTACGATCGGTTGACGACTTGATTAATCAGGCGGATGCAAAAATGGGGTGTCTACAGTACCTACTTTCCATCCCAACGACGCTGCAAGAAGAGTGACTCATGTAACCATGCCTACCGGGAATATCTTGTTTTTCCTTATATTTACCGAGATACCTGACACTACTTCAAAGCAACATTATAAACTGCTTAATCTCCTTGTTTGATCTATATAGTCATCTAAGAAGACTAGAGTATCATCTACGTATTGAAAGTGTGAAATTGAAATAGTGCCTTGTCCTACTTCGAATCCCAAAAGATAGCCATTTGCCACCCCTTTATCCATCATCTTTCCAAGTACTTCTACTACAATAATAAACAAGAAGGGGGATAAAGGATCCCCTTGCTTGAGGCCTCTAGTGCTCCTAAAAAATCATGGGGCATCCCATTTACCAAGATTGAGAATGAGGGAAGAAACGCATGCCATAACTTAGGAGATCCATCTCTTTTCAAAGCTCATTCTAGCAAGCATGTATTCCAAGAACTGTCAATTGACGTGATCATAAGCCTTTGCAAGGTCCACCTTACAAACCACCCCCTCTTTGCCAGATCTCATTCTAGAGTCAATACACTAATTTGCTATTAGGACCCCATCCAGAATCTGCCTCCCTTTGATGAACGTACTTTGATTGCACCCTATAAGTCCTTGGATTATGCCTTTTAATCTTTTAGCAAGGATACTCGTGATAATTTTGTAACTAGTGTTCACCAAATTGATAAGTCTCAAATCTTTGACATATTTCGTTCCCCCCACTTTAAGAATTAAAATGATGAAGGTGCAATTAGAATCGAGATCAAGCACTCTGTCTTTGAAGAATTCCTCTATTACTGTGATAAATCACACTTAATGGTCTCTCAACAAGTTTTATAAAACTCCATGGGAAAACCATCCGGCTCAGGGGCTTTATCATTCTTTATGCTTGAAATAGTCGCCCAGATCTCGTTTTCTTCCACAGGTCTTTCCAACCAATCAGTTTGAGGCTCAGGAACTCTATTAAATTGAAGTAGCTTCGATTTTGGTCTGATGTGCATATCATCGGTATACAATTTCACATAGAAATCTACAATCGCTTTAGCAATCTCCTCTTCCCCTTCCAACCTCTCCCCATTCACATTTATTCTTGTGATGCAATTGTTCCTATTACAGGCATTAGCCATGCAATGGAAAAATTTTGTGTTGTCATCCCCTTCTTTAAGCCACCTAATTCTGGCTTTCTGTTTCCAACTAATCTCCTCCATAAGTGCCATCCATTGATATTTCTCCCAAAAACTAATTCTTGTTGACCTATCGCTTGTCGAGATCTGATTCAGCTCTTCAATTCTTAAAAGGGCCTCTTTTTTATGCATATCCACCCTTCCGGAAGATTCCTTAGTCTATTTTTTTAGAACCTCCTTTAGAGCTTTCAACTTCTTTTTAAACACCTCCCCTATTGTACTTGTTAAAAAGAAACTCCTCTACCACTCTATCACCAACTCCTTGAATTTTTTTGTGCTTCATCCACATAACTTCAAAATGGAATGGGATAGGGCCTCTACGAAATGACCCTATTTCCAACTGTATAGGACAGTGATCGAACTCCAGGTTTGGAATGGCCATCTGGGAAATTTAACTAAACAACAATATCTAGTCATCTGAGATAAGGAACCTATCTAATCTGTTAAGGGTAGGTACATCATGATGGTTAGACTAGGTAAAGCTTTTACCCTGAAGAAGAATATCCATCAAGTTGTCATGTTTACAAATTTTCCAAATCTCATCTTTGTTGTTAACTAAGAACCCCCTTGTTTCTCACAAAGGAACCTGATAACATTAAAATCTGCCCCCAAACACTACGGATGATTCCAATAAGCACCCACATCATCTAGCTCCTCCTAGAATTATTTGCACTGCCACTCTTTGGTAGGCCCATACACGCCTGAAAATACCCAACTATCTTCCTTCCCTATACACCTGCATAAGATTGACACAGAGAATGCTCCCATTAAAGAATCCTTAACCGCGATCAACTTCTTATCCCAAAGAACCCAGATTCCCCTTGTTGTCCCCTTAGTTGCTAGATATTTGCACCCCATGTTCTGATTACCCCAGATGTCTTGCAACACCACTTTATTCACCTGACTCATTTTAATTTCCTATAGAGTCAAGATATGAGGTTTGTACATTTGAATAATTGACTTAACTGAAGCCCTTTTGGTTCTATCATTGATGCCGTGCACATTCCAAGATCATAATCTAATTGACATTTGCAACCTTGAGTTTTCGCCTACTCCTTAAAACTAAAGACGCTCTAGCCTTTACTATAGCTCCTATTATCTGTAGCTTTTGGACCTCTTTGGCTAGTCTTACTCTTAATTTCTTAACTCTGTTCTCATCTACCACCTCTAGTTCTTTCCCTTTACTCAAATACAGATTAAGATACCAAATTGATATATATATATATATATATATATATATATATATATATATATTTATATCAAAAAAGGATAGTGAATTTGCCCCTCTTTAAAAATCAAGTCACTGAATTGAATTTTGTGGTTAAACCCTAACTATAGCCTAGTTTTTAAACAAAAATGTACTACTTGAACTCTTTCCCAAAAATCTACTTCCTTAAAGAATCTACTTATCTGATACTAATTATTATTATTTTGTCTTGTTAGTTAGACTGGGTGCTGTTGCAACAACTTTCAATCATAAAGTAATGATAGAATAAAGGCTGTGAGATAGATGATAATGGCAACGAAAGAGGAACAAAGAAAGATAGTGTTGGACTTGCTCTTGCCCTATCAAAGATCTGACTTTAAAGGCATTTTTCTTGCAATGGACGGTATTTTTCTATATTCTAGAATAACAATGTTCAAAGGAGAGTATCTTATTTGATTTTTTTCATTGAGTGGATTAAAGTCTTCAACAAAACCTTATGAAAGTTTTGCATGAGCTTGTTGTCAATAAGAGAATTTGTATAGGTATTATGTCTGTAAATTCTGGTATTATGTCTGTAAATTCTAGTATCTGTAGGTTTACATTTAACATATATAAAATTCAATTGAAAGTTTAAATCGGTAAATTTTTTCTTGTTTTTATGTATAATTTGAATGTGTTATGGATTCATTGTAAAATGAGAATGATTTGATACACCCACCAAGGGTGATAGACTTAGTATGTGATTACATCTTAGGATTTGATGGAAAGGATCATATGAAGTGTTTCTTACTAGGTACCAAAAATTTAGATGTCCAAGAAACAAAGTAAATTCTGCTGAAATTTAAAAAAAATTAAAGGTGAAAATTGCTCTTAAAGTTTTATGTTATCAATTTTTTCTTATATATTAATTTTTAATACGCAAACGTATTTTCCAAGTTGGTCTTATTGTTTGGTTTTCTATGTGGATTCCTAAAATTTGAATTGAAGTTTGATCTTTCTTTGAGATAAAACAAGGCCGTTTTTTATAATTACATTTTTAAACAGTTGCAAGTATTTCCAATGTTGATCTATAGAGTTAGAAAATAGCAATATATAATCTATATAGACTAAATAATTTTTTTTTATAAGGATTGAAGATGTCATTCATCATGTTTTGAAATTCACTTGGGGCATTTTTTAGGTCAAATGCATGACATTCCATTCGTAATGGCCTAGGAAAACTGTGAAGGTGATTTTGTTTTTGTCTTTCTCGTGGATTTGAATTTGCCAAAAGCCAGATTTGAGATCAAAAGTCAACTTATTAGTTCTTGTTGGTTGGAATTGAGAATCTTATTGCTTTTAGGACTTTATTTAATGGTTTATAATTGATACAAAATGAGGCACTCCTCTCTCTAATTGTGTTGCATTTTCAACATAAAATACTACACAGCTCCAGGGAGATTTGGATTTTCTTCTTAGATTTTTTGCCAAAAGATAATTGATCTCATTTTGACATAACTCTAGGTACCTAGCATTCATTTTTATGGGTCTAGCTTTGGTAGGTATTTTTGTTTCGTCAAAATATGGAATATATGGTAGGGAAGCTTTGTGAGTTTTTCTATGCCAGAAGGCATGTGGAAGTTTTGAACAACGTTCTTTTACTAAGGTTTGTTCAAATGTCTTTAGTTGTTGCAAGAAATAGTTGGTGGAAAGTTTTTCTTGAAGAGATTTATATATCGTATCTTGTTTTACAAATTGTAATTGAGATTCTTTGTGTTGAATATGATTTAGAATCATTTGAAGTTTTCCTATTCGAGGGGGACTATCAAACTCAAATAAGAGAGTTCGTTTAGAAATTTTTATAGAGGTTTGGATCCCATGGTGAGTAACCGTAAAGGGTTCAAGGTTCATTGGGAAGGGGTGTTCCTTTTTTTTTTTTTTTTTGCTAAGCAAGCAAGGAAATTATATTAAAATTGTAAAAAGTGTATAATAGGGAGGTCCCTAGCGAATTACAGAGCGAAATTGAGGAAGATCAAGCTTATCACCAAAATAAGCATTTTTGACAATTAGAAGCAAATCTGAAACTTGTTTGAAGATCAACGATGAACCGTTGTGAGTTCCAGCAGCAGCAAGGGCGTCTGCGGTTGCATTCGCCTCCCTCCATACATGATTAACTCGTACCTCAAGATTAGCCATGAGCCTCCTTACTTGATGCACCCATTGATCTAGCTTCCAAGAGACTTTTTGATCGATGAGACCTTTGACTATGATTGCTGAATCCAACTCAATGATGACCTTTCTCCCTTCTAAATGGAAACTCCCCAATGCAGCAGCTAATGCCCTTATTTCCGCTTCATTATTTGTCGCAACTCCGAAGTCCCAATGACCCGCCTCTATTAGATCTCCATTTTCGTCACGGAGAATGGCGCCTCCACTTGCACGCCCAGGATTACCTAATGCAGCCCCATTTGTATTTAATTTCAGCCAGCCTGAGGCAGGTTTTTGCCAACGAGCAACGACTATATGACGTGGCTGAATGTGTTTCCTATGGACTCCAATACCTATAAGTTTTTTATTTTCACCATCTGAAACCGAGAGCTTATAGTTTTGATGCTTCTCCAACTCCTTGATCCACTTAAGGCAGCTAATGATTACTCCTTGTGCTGAAGGGATTATGCCATCAAAAATACATTTGTTCCTGGCTACCCAAACGGTCCAATAGACTATCCATGGGACCATGCCAGTGACTATTCTAAACTACGATTTTTTTGATAGTCCCCATTTAAGTATCGATGCTTGTGACATAAATTTTGTTTTCGCTTCTAAAAGATGACAACTAAAGAAATTCCACACCTTCAATGTAAAATAACATTGAAAGAAGAGATGATTAACTGTTTCTTCATCACTTCCACAGCAAGGGCATCTAGAAGCCATGGAAAAACCCACCTTTTCCGGACTAAATCCACCGGGCACGCCTTGTGAAATATTTTCCATGCCAACGTCTTCATCTTTATAGGAACTTGAGAATTCCAGATTGCCTTACATAATTGGTGTGTGATTCCTCTTACTCTTATAGAGTCCCAAGCTGAACACGATGAGAACAATCCTGATTTTGAAGCCATCCAAATTGTTCTATCGGAGCTACTCTACTAAACATTAGATACTAGGATATCTGCCACAGCATTTGGATTCACGATAACTTCTCTTAGCTTAACAACATCCCAACCACATGGACCCCAAACGTCCTTCACATTAATTTTTACATTTTCATTAAGATAAAGATCAATTAGGGGACAAGATCCTCTCCAGTTGTATAAAAATAGTGAAGAGGAAGCTCCATCTCCAATTAACCTTTTAGAAAGGCGAATTGTCGGCTGAAGAAAACTCCGAATACTTCTCCATAGTTTTGAACCTCTTGAATTTGCCGGATTCCACCAGTTTCCATCTCTTGCATACTTCTTCTTCAGGAATTCTATCCAAAGCCCTTTTTCAGTAGTCAATCTCCAACACATTTTCATTAAGCCTGTTTTATGCACCTCTGAAATAGTTCGAATACCCAATCCACCTTCCATCTTAGGTTTACACACTTTATGCCAAGCCACAAGATGACCTTTCCTCTTTCCCTCAGTACTTCCCCAAAAAAACTTAGCGAAGCACGATTCCAATGAAATCGAAATTGTCTTTGGAATAGGAAGAATAGATATGAGATATACTGGGATTGAGGTAAGCACATGACAGAGCAAAGTTAGTCGTCCTCCCTTTGAAAGGAGTTTGGATTTCCATCCATCCATTTTCCTCAAAATCTTTGACACCAACCCTCCGCACATTTCTCTCGTCACTTTGCCAACAAACAACGGAACACCCAAATAATTGGTAGGGAGTGAGCCCTTAGGAAAGCCCAGGATCATCTTCACAAGTTCAACTCTCCTTTCCGCGACCCGTTCTGCCACAAAAAAATTACTTTTCTCTAGGTTGATTTGCTGTCCCGAAGCTTTCTCGTAAGATTCCAGAAAACCTTTAATATTTGACAAAGACTTCGACGTTGCCTTGGTAAATATGATTAAGTCATCTGCAAAAAGTAGACGACTTGGTGCCACCTCTTTTTTTGAAACTGAAAATCTCTCCAGCTTTCCATTTTGTGCAAGATTGTTCAACCCCATACTGAGAGCTTTTTCTGCTAGAATAAATAGACTAGGAGAAATGGTGTCTCCTTGTCTAAGACCACGACTACCGTCAAAAAAACCATAAGGGCAGCCATTAACTATCACTGAATAGGTAACACTCTGATAGCAGCCTTTAATCAACTTCAAAAAATTGCTCGAAAAACCCATCTTCGAAAGGACAGCCATCAAAAAAGGCCACTCCAGCCTGTCATATGCTTTCTTCATATCAATTTTCAAAGCCAGGTTATTGCCTCGAGTTTTCAGATTAAGATCATCTAAAACTTCATGAGCCAACACAATATTATCATAAATATTTCTCCCCTTTACAAAAGCACCTTGTTCAAGGGAGATTATAAAGGGAAGAATATCTCCTAACCTAGAAGCCAATATTTTAGATATGATTTTATACAAAAAATTGCACAAGCTAATGGGTCTAAAATCTGAAAAAAAAAAAAAAAAAAAGAGGTACCTCAACCTTAGGAATCAAGGTTATGGACGTAGCATTGACAGCTTTCGGGATAACACCTTCCTTAAAAAAATTTGAAATAGTCGCTAACAGATCTAACTTGATAATGTCCCAGCACTTAAGATAGAATAACCCAGAGAACCCATCTGGACCTGTCGCTCCATGAACATTCATCCCTTTGATAGCCTGGAAGACCTCTTTCTCAGAGGGGGAATCACAAAGATTACTATTCTGATCAGAAGTAACTCTGCAATTTAAGCCCTCCAGTAAATTTCCAAATGAACACTTTTGAGTAGAATTGAGAAGAGATTGAAATTCATTGATTGCCTCCCTTCCAATAGCTTTTGGATCTTCAAGAATAGTACCATCCACCATTCTTATCTTCCTAATCGAGTTTCTAGTTGCACGAATCTTAGTAGATAGATGGAAGAATTTTGTATTCCTGTCCCCATGTTGAAGCCAGGAAATTCTAGACTTCTGCTTCCAGAATGATTCCTCATTGCTTGCCCATATAGAATACTCTGCCTTAGCTTGTTGACACTCCACGTATAGGTTCTGATTCTAACCTTGGGATGCTAGTAATTGTTCACATTTTTTAACCTTATTTTTTTCTTCCTTTAGTTTCACTTGGACATTACCCACAACCTCCTTATTCCAAGCTTTTAGGGCTGTTTTATGTCTTTTAAGTTTAAGGAAAAATCGGTATAAAGGAGACCCTTCCATTCTGGGTGACCAAGAGGACTCCACAATATGTAAAAAATCATCTCTGTCAGTCTAGAAGTCCAAGAATCTAAATTGTCTAGGCCCAATTATTGATTTGAAATGTTGAACATGAAGCGGACAATGATCAGATGATAATCTAGGAAGATGAAAAACAAAAGGCGCACCCCTCTCGGAAACCCAAGAGGATGATACTAAGGCACGATCTAGTCTTCCCCAAAGACGTTGCCTCCCTTGCCGATTATTACACCATGTGAATTTATTACCAGAAAATCCAGCATCCAATAAGCTAAGTTCTCCAATCATCTCACCCAGGTCTTCCATGGAAACTCGGTTAAGAAACCTACCTCCTTTCTTTTCATCCGGATAAAGAACGGTACTAAAATCCCCCACAATTAACAAATTGCTTATGGGATTGAGCGTGCTTTTCAATTCTGACCAAAGAGCCCGACGATCTTGAATTAAGCAAGAAGCTCTAAGAATACAAAATAGGATCTGTTGATTTTTCACTTCGGCTTCTACGAGAATGTATTGAGAAGATATGTGTAATACTTTAAATTTCGAAGGATCACCAAACCAGAACACCCATATCGATCCCATATAATTATCCTTATCATTTGAAACAGCCACTCATGCTCTTAGAATTAATTGCATCTTTTGAAGATTAGAATCTTTCCACGACATCGGTTCTAGCACAGCCAAAAGCAAAGGATTTATTGATTTCATTAAGTTTTTTAGTCTTAAAAGGGATGAGGAATTCTGGATTCCTCTAATGTTCCAAATAAGAGCTGACATAAAATTGATTTAATTATTTTTCTTTGATCTGGTCCGAGTAGGAGGACCCAGATTAAACCACGATCTACGCCTTCGAATCCTTACTTTTTTAACTCTTTCACATCCTAGATCAGAAGAGTAATCCAACACATTGGGATTGCTAGATGAGAATTCGTCTTCATCATCTACAGATTCTACATCACTAGTAGCGTTTACATGGAGAAATTGCAGATCAAGATCCAACGGCTGTATGCCATTAATCTTTGGCTCAGTCTGCGATCTTTCCATGATTGCTGAAATCGAGTCGTATCTTGGGGTAGAGCGTTGTAGAGGCGAGGAATCCCCCGAAACATTCTCGTTGATCTCTCCCTCCTCTAGATTACGCTTATCCGATTCCGAGTCCAAAGCCAAAATAAAAGGTTCCTTATTTGGCTCCACCACGTTAGCAGCAGTAGTTGGAATGGGAAAAGGATCCTTACATGACTCAACCACGTTATGAAAGGGCGCAATAGATGGTGTGGGCGAAGTTTCCTTATTTGGCTCTATTACGTTAGCAACTGGCGTAGTAGAAGGTGTAAGAATAGGCCTAGAATCAGGCAGCGGCTTATGAATTTGAAATTCAAATTCTTTAACAAAAGTATATACCACCTCATCTGCCATGTCAGCAGCCACTAATGATTTAGACGCCTCACCACGTTCCACATCAGCATAGGTGACTACCATGTCACTGTCTTCCTCAGCTGAAGACTGGGGCAGTGTAGGAGCTTTGCCTTTGCCAATGACATGCTGCACAGTCTCCTTATGAGTTGGCCCATCCTTTATAACCAATGCTCTGTTCAATCTACCATTTTCAGATCCATTGTTCTTTGATTTCTCTCTGAATTCCTTCCCTACATCTTGATTACTTTGCTTCTCCACCACCTTAGTTCCTGGAATAGTAGCTTTGGGGAGACCTTCTTTATTTCTACAGTTAGTATCCTGATGGCCAAGCTTGAAGTAGTTGATACAATAGAGAGGGATTGATTCATAAGAAATTTGTTGCCAAATTCCAACTTGCCCATGAGTAATCCGGACTCTCTTCGGATTATCTTTGAGTAGGTCTAACAACACGCAGACACTGGCCCCATTAAGGCGCGTACCATGACTGGTAGCCCTATCAATGGCTAGAATTTCGCCGACAACCGATGCCAAGCTTCGAAGATTAGCTTCCTCATAGCAAAACAGTGGGATATTCGGAAAAGAAATCCACGTCGGAATCGATGAAGCATCCCTTTCCGACGGACGGAAAAGGGGTGTCCAATTGAAAAATCTCATCACATAACCCTCGATCAAAATCCTCTCCTTCAACCAAATCGAAATCATATCTGATTTAATGGAGAAGTTAAGAAGAACGTGACGAAAATCCAGCGTAATAACTTCACACGATCCAGCAATCTTCCACGAACGCACTAACTTTCTAATACTCTCCACCCCTGTACGGAACTGTTTTCCTCTATTTTTTGGCTTGAAAAACTTTGCTACAAGAGCAAACTTAAATTTCTCTTAACCAGCCTTAACATCTTCATCCGAAAATGAAATTGAAGGTTCCCCAAGCCATAGCGAACGCTTCTTTTGAAATCTCGGAAAAGGATTATCCTTCGAAGGAGGATCCCCCTCTGTGTTCTCTCTAGATCTAGCCACAACTTCCGCAAAAGAGCGAGATCCTACTCTCAGAGGATTTTCGCTCTCCATCCAGCTGGGAAGGGTGTTCCTAAGATCATATCTTGTAGGAGATCTGGAACTATTATAAATTTGGTGAGATAACAGACTTCATGTTTACAGACAAAAGTATTGGTTAGTTTGTAGTTTATTTGTTGGGTGATGCCATCTGCAATGGCTATAGATGAGGTTGTGGGTTTTAAGAATTTGGTAGGCAATAGGCTTTCTTTGATGCAGTTCATGTTTGCTCCTGAATCTAAAAGGGCTACAAATTTATAGTGATGATTGGGGAGGTTGAAAGTGATCTGAGTAAACTATTTTTGAATGAGATGCCAAATATGTTTTGAATAGAAGTTGCTAATGCTTTTGAACTTTCTTTTCAAGTGTTTATTCAACTTCATGTTTGGGGATAAAAGTATTTTCAATCTCGTTGGTGTGGACACCCCATTTAAATTAAAAGGAAAATTTTAAATATCGAATTAAAATCAAAATGTAGACAAAATCCAATTAAAAGTCAATTCAAAATCAAATTAAAACTCAAAACTCAACCAATGGAAGCAAAATTAAATTGACCAATCACAACTCATTGATGGAGGACCATCGTACTATGAATAGTGTGGGACACCACCTTCATTCTCCTAAAAGGAAACGAAAGCAAGAAAATAACATATAAAAAGAGAAAAAAAAATGAAGCCTTTGAAAAATGAAAACATAGTTTCTATAAAAGGAGTTAAACGACCCCCCTTGAGGGGTCTCTTTTTTTTGAGCGAAAGGACATTCTCTGCTTTTCTTCTCTTCTTCTTTTTCATGAGGTCTTCTTCCTCTCTCTCAGCCTTCTCTCCAAAAAATGTGGAATAGCTGCAACAGCTCCTTTCCAACTTTCGCAATGCCCTTTCTATTAAAAGCTCTCTATCTTTGCAACGCCTTCACCCTCTATATTTCTCTCTCTCCCTGTTGATTTCCTCCCTCTCACAGCCACACTCCTTAGTTCGCTACTGCCACAACATCCCAACATAACCTCTCTCTCAGCCCTCCTCTTCAACCACAACCCCAACAGCACAATCACATTTTGCTGCAACATCTTTCTCAGCATCCATCTCCAACAACATCTTAGCCTTGCTGATGCAAATCAGGAGAAGGATATTCCATAATTCCATAAATGCAGAGGACTTTTAGGAAGTTACTTATTTATTGCAATTCTGTTTTTCTTTTTATTCTATTTATGTCTTTCCGAATTTATTGCTTTCCTAGTTTACTTCGTCCTAGTTTATTACTTTCCTAGTTAGAGTTGGAGATGAGAATAGGGGATTGATATTTAAAGAAAGTGGAAGATAATGAAGTCAGTTTTTTTCTTTTGGCCATTCAATGAGTTTGAACTTTCTTTGGAGTGATTCCAATATTACAGAGAGATTCTGTGTATGTTCTGTTCTTGTCTTGAAGTGAGGTTGAACCAAGAGGCTTTGCACCAATTTTGGTATCAGAGCAAGGTTCTTTCGTTACATAGTTTCGCATCTCATGCCTGTGACCCGCAGTGGTACTTCATACGCCATGGCAAACAACCCAAATCCAAACGACCAAAACCCAACTAACCAAAACACAGACCAGCCCCAGTTACAGCACCAAATCGATCAAATCGCCACAGTGTTGGAACAACTCACTCATCGACTAGATGTCATGGATGAACGTTACGTTCGAGAGGAGTATGGGCCCTTCCATCGGAGAGGGCGCGGAGCAGTTCGTGGGAGTGGGGGGTTGGACGAAAGTGATGGAGATAATGATGAAGGTTGGGAAAATGAAGAAAACCAGGACTTTGAGGATCATGGACCTCGAATCCGACATCAGAGGCGAAACTTTCACCGAGGTCGTGCTAGACATGGTGTAAGGTGTCAACCTCTTGATGAACTCACCAAGAGAATGAAAGTCGATGTGCCTGATTTTTATGGGAAGTTAGAACCCAATGCTTTTGAGGACTGGTTAACGACTCTCGAGGATTATTTCAATTGGTTTGCTGTATCAGAAGATAGAAAGGTTCGTTATGTTCGAATGAAATTGAAGGGGCATGCACGAGCATGGTGGGGGAGTGTGGAAGAACAATTACGCCGTACTCGACGACCATCAATTTCTAACTGGGAAGAGATGAAGGAGCGACTGAAGGAAAAATATTTGCCCATTGATTATGAGCAAATGATGTTCGAAGAAATGTTGCAACTCAGGCAAGGGTCATTGAGTGTTGATCAATATACGGATCGTTTTCATGAGTTGACTGTCCGTAGTAAAATCGTGGAGACCGAGCAACAGACTTTGGCTCGATACCGCACCGGATTAAGTAGTGAACTACGCAAAGAAATGTGGACTGCACGTTTAATCAATGTGGAGGAGGCGTATCAATTAGCACTCCGTATTGAGAGACAAATGGGACCTTCGGTTGGGAGGAAAATGACGTCGATGGATTCAAGACCGGAACGTGTCACCACTCCTTCAGTCCAAAGGCCACCATTACTGAAAGATCAATTTAGAGGTGCGGTGAGTGGAGACTATAAAGGAAAAGCAAAAGCTTCCAGTGAAGGGCCACAATGTTATAAATGTAAAGGCTTTGGACACTATGCTGTGGTGTGTCCTACAAGAGATAAGAAACTAGCCGTTATATGTGAAAAAGAATTATTAGTAGTGGATGCTGCTGAAGACATGGATGGGGATGAGACCGGTGAAAGTAGTCACAGTGAAGAAGAGCACTTGGGTGCATCAAATTTACCTAGCTGCGTTATCCAGCGAGTGTTGACAGGAACTAAGAGAGAGCTTCAGGCTAATCCCGAGTGGTTGCGCACCAATATTTTTCACACACGTATGGAGTATAATGGTCGGGCTTTAAATGTCATAATTGATAATGGCAGCGGCATGAATGTGATCTCCGAAGCTGCTGTCAAACGTTTAGAGCTGAAAACTGAGAAGCATCCTACTCCTTATCGGATCAGCTGGGTTAATGAAGCCAATTCAGTCCTAGTGAAGCAACGGTGTTTGGTTAAATTTTCATTGGGAAAAAAATACATGGACGAAGCTTGGTGCGATGTAATCCCTATGACTGTCTGTCACATGTTGTTGGGACGTCCGTGGCTCTATGATCGGAGGGTTCTCTATGATGGATATGCTAACACTTACTCTTTTAATTTCAAAGGTAAGAAATTTGTTTTGGATCCTTTACAGATTTCGGAATTTGATACAAAAAAGGAGGCTACCCCAGTTTTGACAATGCAACAATTCTCTCGAGCTATGCATGAGGATGATCTGGTGCTAATGGTAATAAGGCGTGAAGTGAAGCAGGAGGACGGTAATATTCCAGTAGAATTCACGGCAATGCTGGAGGAATTTCAGGATATCATGCCAAATGAGGTGCCGAATCAACTACCTCCAATGAGGGAGGTGCAGCATGCTATCGATTTGATCCCCGGCTCAACCTTGCCTAATTTACCACACTACCGCATGAGTCCAACAGAGAATGAAGAGCTTAGCCGACAAATTCAACAATTGTTAGACAAAGGTTTTATTCGAGAAAGTCTTAGCCCCTATGCTGTTCCGGTTTTACTCACACCGAAGAAGGATGGTAGTTGGAGGATGTGCGTCGATAGTCGAGCAATTAACAAGATAACCGTGAAGTACCGATTTCCCATTCCCCGTCTTGATGATATGTTGGATTTGCTATGTGGCTCCTCTATTTTCACTAAGATCGACCTTCGAAGTGGTTACCACCAAATCCGTATTCGGCTAGGTGACGAGTGGAAGACGGCCTTCAAAACGAAAGATGGTTTGTTCGAATGGCTAGTCATGCCCTTCGGATTAACCAATGCACCAAGCACTTTCATGCGTGTTATGACACAAGTCCTCAAACCATTTTTGGGAAAATTTGTCGTTGTTTATTTTGATGATATCCTAATTTTTAGCCGAAGTTTGCAGGATCATTTAAGCCATGTCGAGCAGGTATTGAACGTTTTGAGAGCTGAACAACTCTATATTAATCGGGATAAATGCTCGTTTATGAAGAATAGTGCCAAATTCTTGGGTTTTATAATTTCTAATCAGGGTGTCGAGGCCGACCCCGCAAAGGTGCAAGCTGTCCAAAGTTGGCCAACACCCCAGAATTTTTCTGAAGTCAGAAGCTTCCACGGGTTGGCCACCTTCTATCGGCGATTTATTCGCAGTTTCAGCACTATAATGGCCCCAATCACCGAGTGCTTGAAAGAAAAAAAATTTTTATGGAGTGCCGCAGCTGCCAAGGCATTCACCGAGATTAAAGAAAAGATGGGGCAAGCACCAGTGCTTAAGTTGCCAGACTTCTCTAAAGTTTTTGAAGTAGCTTGTGATGCTTCGCATGTGGGAATCGGTGGTGTGTTGAGTCAGGAAGGTCACCCCATTGCTTTTTATAGTGAGAAACTTAACGACACTCGCCGGCGATACTCGGTATATGATATGGAATTCTATGCTTTAATTCAAACTCTCAAGCATTGGCGACCATACTTGATCCACAGAGAATTTATTCTTTACACAGACCATGATTCTTTGAAGCATTTAAATTCCCAAAGTAAGCTGAATGCACGACATGCTCGTTGGATGGACTATCTGCAGCAATTCGAATTTGTTATTAGACATAAGTCAGGAACTGAAAATAAGGTGGCTGACGCCTTAAGTAGGAGACCACACTTATTACATATGTTTTCAGCTAATGTTACAGGGTTTGATAGCCTAAAAGCAGAGTATGCCAACGATGAAGACTTCGGCAATGTATGGAGTGATCTCTCCACTCATGAGCGGACATCTGATAATGATTATATGTTGCGCGATGGGTTTTTATTTTACAAATCGCGCCTATGCGTCCCACGTGGCTCTTTTCGGGAATTTCTAATTACGGAACTCCATGGCGGGGGTTTAGCTGGGCATTTCGGTCATGATAAAACTTTCGCTATTGTTGCTGATCGGTTCTATTGGCCTCGGATGAGGAGGGACGTGCATACAGTGGTTGATCGGTGTCGGGTTTGCCAATTGAATAAAGGAACCAAGCAACAAGCGGGGCTTTATACGCCACTCCCCATTCCCGACAAACCATGGCAGCATATTAGTATGGACTTTGTTCTTGGGTTGCCAAGAACTCTTCACCAACATGATTCAATTATGGTAGTAGTCGATCGTTTTTCCAAAATGTCCCATTTTATCCCATGTCACAAAACTTATGACGCATCAAAGGTTGCTACAATATTTCTGCAGGAAATCGTCCGTTTGCATGGTATTCCGATTTCGATTGTGTCTGATAGGGACGTCAAATTTGTGAGTTATTTCTGGAAAACATTGTGGACGAAAATGGGAACAAAGCTGATGTTTTCTAGTGCATTCCATCCCCAAACTGACGGCCAAACTGAAGTAACCAACAGGAGTTTGGGAAATTTATTACGCTGCCTCGTCGCGGATCATGTGACCAGCTGGGATATAGTGCTTCCGCATGCCGAATTTGCCTTCAATAATTCTGTTAACAGGTCAACAGGCTGCACTCCATTCGAAGTGGTCTATGGGTTCCGGCCTAACACTCCACTTGATGTTAACTCATTACCATTGCCAGCAAGGCCAAGCGAGGCTGCACTAGATTTTTCTAGCTATATGCGAGATGTCCACGATGAATGTAAACGGCGCCTTACCTTCCATACAAAATCTTATGCAGATTCAGCAAATGCAAAACGCAAGGATCGGCAATTTAATGAAGGTGATATGGTTCTTGTTCGTTTAAGGCCAGAGCGTTTTCCTCCAGGAAGCTTTACCAAACTTCATGCACGCCGAGCAGGTCCTTTTAGAGTAAACAAGAAATTGGGCACTAATGCATATGTCATTGATTTACCCTCTGATTTTGGTATTAGCCCTGTTTTTAACATAGAAGATCTTACGGAGTTCAAGGGTGATGTCGATGAAATTTCCGTAATTTCGAGTCCGGAGGTCACACCAATTCTGCGAGTTCCAAAAAATACAGCACCACGAGATGAGATTGCTGCCATTCTTGACCATCAATTTGTTACAACTCGTCGAGGAGGATATTACAAGTTCTTAGTGCAGTGGAAAAATCGTCCAAATTCAGACTCTGTTTGGTTGCAAGCTTCAGAAGTCAAGCGTTTACATCCACATATATTTGCTGCATACACTTGTCAAAACTTGCCAGAGTCAAGTTCTTCAAGAGAGCCGGCAATTGATGCAAATCAGGAGAAGGATATTCCATAATTCCATAAATGCAGAGGACTTTTAGGAAGTTACTTATTTATTGCAATTCTGTTTTTCTTTTTATTCTATTTATGTCTTTCCGAATTTATTGCTTTCCTAGTTTACTTCATCCTAGTTTATTACTTTCCTAGTTAGAGTTGGAGATGAGAATAGGGGATTGATATTTAAAGAAAGTGGAAGATAATGAAGTCAGTTTTTTTCTTTTGGCCATTCAATGAGTTTGAACTTTCTTTGGAGTGATTCCAATATTACAGAGAGATTCTGTGTATGTTCTGTTCTTGTCTTGAAGTGAGGTTGAACCAAGAGGCTTTGCACCACTTGCTGCCACTCATCTTTGTTAGTCCTCATCTTTAACCACGACCCACCTGTAACATCACTCTTAGCTTTCATCTTCAACAATGTCCCGACGTCCTCGCTGCATTTTGTTGCCCAGTCCCTTCACGTCATTGCAACCCAACCCCGTGCTACCCAACTTGTTACAACCACATCGCATTCTATCCAGCAACCCCGACTCACTGTTACAACACTTATAAGAAGGCCACTCTCTCTGCCTTCATCTCTCGCACATCCACAGTAGCGGATATTTATAAGCCTTTGGGTCGTACTTGAAGGAATCGAATCCTATCATCTTTCTATATAGATAAGTTTTTATTTTTATTTTCATTTTTATATCCATAGGATTAGTAGAATCTTTTTTTATCCATTTTTTTATTTTCTTTTTTTACATATTTATAGGATTAGGAGGATATTTTTAGTTTATGTAGTTTTTTCTATGTTTTTATATCGATAGGTGTGTTTTAGTTTTTTATTTATTCTTTTTGCATATTGATAGGATTAGGAGAATATTTTTTATGCCTCTCTTTTATTTTTAATTTTTTAAATTTTTGCATGTTAATAGTATTAGGAGACTTTTTTTGCTGTTAAAATGCTATGACCGTTGTGGCCGAATTTGATTTGTATGACTCACGATGATATTCAAGCTTCTTGCAACATTTTAGGTTTGGAAAATATATTTTTGTGATGAGTTGGTGATGTGTCTAAGATTATTTCATGTGATTAATGTAATTCTTGACTTGACAAATATGGATGTCGTTGAATGATAATGGTTTTGGCAAAATTTGATAATTATGTATGCATGTCTATTTAGTTAATTTAAGAATTGGATGAATGTCGGTTTTTTCTTCAAATTGAAAATTTTCGTATGTATTGATATTTGTCAATTTCCAATTTGGTAAGCATAATAACGTGAATTTCTTTTTACTGTTATTTTATAAATTTTTGATTTGGTGATTCGTCATAAATTCACAATTTTCTAATTCGAAAACTCCTATTTATGATTTTGTTTTGCAAAATCGATATTTGGAACTTTCTAGTATGGAAATTGCATAATTTTCTATTTTGGAAAAATCACTATTTATAAATTTCAATTTTAGAAATTTTACGCTTTGGCAATTTCCCAATTTAGAAGATTTTGCATTTTCTTATTCGAAAATTTCATGTCCATGAAAATTTGGGATTACCTAATTAGAAGATTTGATTTTTTTTTGGAAACTTTCCATTTTAGAGGATTCATTTTTTTAAAACTTTTGATTTTGGAACTCACCATATAATTTTTAAATTCTAACTTGGGAAAATTCAAATTCCTAATTTAGAAGTTTCATAAGTTCCAATTTGACAGTTTTCTATTTTCTATTTATAAGATTTTCATGAGTTTCTATTTTGGACAATTTGAAAAATATTTGCATGTAGATTTTTTTATATTGACTTTAGATCATGGGGTTAAATTAAGGATTTTTCAAATCTTTCTATTTTGTGAGGAATTTGAGGAATCATGTAACAAATGGAGGATCTTAGCCATAAGATTCAATTGGCAAACCCGATATAAGTTGATGATGATGATTAAACCATAGCCTTAACTATAGTCTTTCTTATTTGACTTTAAGACTTTTTTATACCGTAGTAGAGACCAATCATTTTGATTGGACAGATTTTGTGTTTAACATCTTCCGAAACCTGTAATTTGACCCCTTACCCAATTCTTTTATCCGTGAACCAATGCAAATCCATGTGGAGTTATTTTTGGTTCCTAGACCTAAACTAGGTGGCGACTCCCAATTCTCAAAAAAATCTTCAATTTATTAATCAGGCCCCTTTGAACTATTTAGTAAAAAAGGGTCGAGGCGATTTCAGTGGCAACTCCAGTAGAGATTTTAAGGTTAAACTTAACCCGATCCAAGACTATCCTTATGTTGACTTTCACTCTGAATCAACCAAGTTGACTCAAACAGACTCTTAGATTAGGCTAGATTTTGTCATTTCTTTCATTGGTTTATGATTGGATGTAGTTGATTGTCTATTTATTTTGATTGGTTTTTATGGATGTATGTGGCTTGTATGGTTGGATATTCGTGAAAATGCCCAAGCTCACTTTGTCCCTTTGCACACACTCATGCGCATGCATACTCATATTTGCTTCATGGCATGTCTTTATAAATCTCCTTAGCCGGATCCAAGCTAACCTGGTCCTTCAGGACTCAGGGGATGACAGTGAATGCTACAACTTCTGTACAGTACCTTCGGATATATCAAACTGAAATACCACATACTGCTTGACTAAGTGAAATTAGGATAGTATATCGATGTTTCGAGCTGAAGTAACTTAAGCTTTGTCCTAACCTAGCCTCAATCATATAGTGAGCTTAGAACCTTGAGCTTAAGTGTAGTCCCACTAGACCATGACTCGAATTGACTAAGAGTCTTCCTGAGTTGCTTTACTTAATTTAACCAAAAGATGAGAGGGTGGACTGATCCACACTACTCAAATTGAACCTGCAATACCGGTCCAGTCCAATAGACGTAATAGATGAGACATACCGATCAATGTCAAGTTAAACTAGTTAGTCCAATTGATAAACAAATCTTATGGATCAAGACGTGGATCGGTTGGACTAATTGGCTGAAAAATAGTAGATGAAATAATTCAAGTAGAATATTCGGATCCATTGGGTCAATCGGTCCAAACTCAAATGGGTACAAAGTTCCAATTACTTTATATTGGCCATTTTAATTCAATGGATTGAATATTATATAATCAACAAAATTAGGATTAGTAAAAATCATATTAAGGGATGTACCGATTAGTATAATCTGGATCTTACTCTTTGAAGGCCATACAATACTTAATTATGATTCGAAAGTTTCTAAGATTCTTGATAAGTTGGAAAATCATCTTCATGTAATTTCTTGCTTAGAACGTTTCATCGGTTAGAGACTTTGAGTCTAAAGGTTAATTTAATAAATATTATCAAGAGGGACCTTTAGTTCTAATTGCTAAAACTTATTCTCGGGCCTACAATAAATAATCCACCTGTGATAGGATTTCAAGATATCATTGCTCCTAAGCTTAAGCATACACCACCTAGTTTGAGTCATGAATCGAGTCGGTTAGGACGGACATTGGTACCAAATGAATCGGTAAAAATGGCCTCTGAATTTGAACTTGCATAGATTTGTAAGATCTTAGCTATCTTTGCGATGAATATAAATAGCACAAAGAGCAAGGTAGAAGTACTAGAACAAATCCCTGAATCAACAAGAAACCCCCTTGACGATCAAAGGGGCATGGGACCGGAATAAAGTACGGTTAGGAATCTATAAGAGGTTTATGAGCTTGATGAAAATGAATAACACTTTAACGAAAATTCGATGCAGTTAATAGAATGACTCAATTAGAAACAACTTTGAAAAACATAAAAGTGATTGATGAAATCGCAGCAGGCATCGAGGCCCTAAATCAAATCCTTATGATCCGTCTACCTAAGAAGTTCGTAATGCCAAGAATGGAAAAAATTCAATGGGGTAGATTGTGCAAGAACGCACCTCAAAGTATATGTTACTAACAGATGTACTCTGGGCTTAAGTGATGAATATATGATATTACTATTCCAACGTCATCTATCAGGATCAGTGCTACGATGGCTAATGTCTCAAGATCCATTTACAATCGGGACATGAGAGAATATGTCAAAGCTAATTTGACACCAGTACAAATATAGTACCGAGATCAAAATCTCTCGAAGGGATTTAGAGTCGACTAAACAAAAGAACGGGAAAACATTTACTGACTTCATCAACCACTGGAAAGTTAAGGCTGCACAAATGTGGGATAGACCCTTAGAGAAAGAACAAGTAGTTATTATCTCGAAAAACCTCTCCCAAGGTTATGCTCAACATTTAGTCTCCCAAAACCTTCCTACATTTGAATTTCTATTGCAAGTTGGTAGCTAACTAGAAGATGCCTTCACTTCCGGGGTCCTTTCCAACCCTTCTGAAAATAAACTCAAAAAGTCATTCATCAACTCCAAACCCAACACTAATCACCCTCATGTAGCCAATACATCTGTTACACCCGTCCAATCTGCTACTTCGCCCATTAACCAAGCTAATACTAGTCAATCTCGACCACATAGGAAATTTACTTATCTTGGGATGTCTTTGAGCATTGTCTTTCAAAAACTATTAAGTAAATAGCTCATTGCACATCTCCGACCTCGACCTCTACCAAATCCACTCCCCACTTCTCACAATCCCAACTCATTTTGTGAGTTTCACCAGAATCCTGGTCACCTTATTGATCATTGTGTAGTCATTCATCACCTCCTTCAAGACCTCATCGACACCAAAAAAGTTATTGTCCCTTCTCCTGCGCAGTCAAATGTTACCATCAATCATTTACCCACATACCAACCTCCTCAAACCTTGAACATGGTGTCCAATACCCATCTCCTATTTAACCCAGTCTTCCTTATCCACCAAGTCAATCATAAACCACCTAACCCTCCTCTTATTGGAAGGATAGTTCCCAAGGAAGTTCTTACCACTGGTTGTGAACCATTCAACCTAACTTCAAATAAAATCTATTGCTTGTCCCCACCTCATTATAATAACTCTACTCTTATCACTTATGTTCCAACTCAGATGGACTTGGAAAAATCTAGTTTCTTAGAAGATGAAAATCCTTACTTGTTGGACTAAAAATATGAACATTTCTCCCTCTATTGCAATGAACATAAATATGTGACTCGAGAAGAAAGAACTTTCAAAATATCTGAACTTGATACTACCTTGACGAAGGGTGAAGATTCAAGTCTGAATAAGAAAATGTTAAAAAAGGGCAAAAATTTTGAAGAAGAAGTTCAAGACTAACAAACTGCCACACAGTTTCTCAACATTGCCCAATTATTCCTCGAAGATCACCATGCTTCAATCCTACTGGTTGAAAGCAATGTCCCGAGTCCTCAGTCTGTAATGAAACCCATTGTGGGTATTTGTCTTTAATTTTTCACAGTCATGTCACCTAGTTTGAGTCTAGTTTTTTTTATTAATCTCGTAATGTCTTATTTTCGTTAGATTGAGTCTAGCTTTTATATTTATACTGAGTCAAGTCATTTTGTCGAGTCTACAATAGCGTATGTCGCTTCATCTGAATTTCATTAAATAAAAGAAATTTTTGAATACCTTAAGCACATTAACGAATTAACTAATAATCTTGCTTTAGGAGAGGATCCTCTAACAAGGAATCCCTTCCCGAATCAATCGAATTATTTGAACCAGAAAACAAAGGTCAGGCTCAACCTCTAATTGAGGAAGTGAAGGTCATTGACCTTAGAACAAAAAATAGTTCCTAAGAAATTCAGATTGGAATTAACTTATCCCCAGAGGAGCACGATGAGATGATGAATTCGTCTAGAAAATTCAAAAGACTTGTTTGCATGGTCCTATGAGGATATGTTAGGTAAGCTTGGGTATTGTCCAATACGAAATAGATATTCACCTTATGAAATGGAAACACCACACATGAAGCTAAAATGGAATCACATAATCAAATAACAAGTTATGAAATATATCAATGTTAGATTTTCAAAATAGCAGGGCACCCAGAGTGAATTACTATTGAAGTAGCTAACAGGAATCTTGAAACCATCATCATGAAAATGTATGAGACACATCGAGATTGTCTTCCGCACCCTCGGCATGCCAAACTTTGACTCAAGTTACTTAGTGCCCGCTATTATGTGGTATGAGAGGAAGCTTTGAAGTAGGAGTTTCATTGCTTAAAGTATTAACATAGAGCCAATCGTGAGAAACAAATTTGATCGGTCGTTATCTCAATTCAATCAAAGAAAAATGGCTTAGAACCAGTCTACGAAAAAAGGGTCATTCATGCTTTTGTTAGGAAAGTGAAGGTGGTCAATATATAAGTTGAAGATTTAGCCTACAAAGAAAATTGAGCAATTGTCTTCAACCCAATAAAGATTGCAAATCTAACAGGGAAGGTCATTTCGTCACCACGATAAGACTGTTCGGAAAAGTTGTCAGACTTCAAAGATCATAACGACACCAAAATACTAGAATTATTCAACCTTAGACAAATCGAGCGATACTATATCTAAGGAGGTCATCTTTAGCCAAACCAATTTTCCTGTTACCCAACTCAATATCTTTTTTTTTAGCCTTTTGCAATTTTTACACAAAAAAATTGCCTTTTTCTTTCTCAGCCCGATCACCCAACCTAGGGGAAGGAATGTATTTGAACTACATTTTGGTTTGATCCCAAAATTCTAGGGTACGTAGGCAACCTAAGAAGTTACATCAGGCCTGACCACACCAAAAAAATATTCCCCCGCAAAGAAACCAAAAAATTCCAAAGAAAAAGATATTGTCAAAATGGGAAATAAAAATCAAAGATATTGTCAAAACAGGGAAGAAAATTCAAAGAAAAGATAACAAAATTAATAACAAGAAATACCACACAAGGAGCATTTGGATTTTGAGCCTTAAGTCTCTTTTTTTTCTTAGCCTACTCCTAAGCCCATCTATGGAAGTTCTCCTAAGTACCGCACAAAAAGGTCGAGGAAAATAGCAAACAAGGTTAGGCAGTTACTCCAAAAGTTCAGAAAGAAATTTTTCAAAAAAAAAAAAAAATAAAGAAAAAGAAAAACCTGCTAGGTTGAAAACCCAAAAGGACTACTTAGGCAAAAATTAAGGCAAGCTTGCAAGGTTGAAAATTCGAAAAGACGGTATTGGCAACAATTAGAGCAAAACAACAACAAAAAATGATAAGCTCGCTAAATCAAAATTTTCAAAAGGTGATCTAGGCAAAAGTTAGAGCATGCTCGCTAGATTGAAAACCTAAAAAGACAATCTAGGTAATAACCAAAGCAATCAAAAGGAAATTTCAGTCTAGTTGAAAATTGAAAAAGCGATCCGAGCCAAAACATTGAAATTACGAAGCACTAAGTTGCATTGACTTTGAGGCGACCAATTAATCATCATACAATCAATACCCAGTTTGAATCAAATATAGACTCAGTGGATAGAAGTATCTCGTCTATGATGGATTTGAAGAGTATCACATCCCTAAGTAAACCGACGGGGAGAAACAATAGATTTTGTGATGAATTTTAAAAGGAAATATTGTGTTTCAATTTCTTTGAGCCTGACTCGAAATCTTCAACATAAAAAGTCAAAATTAAAAGTTAAATTTTTATTGCACTTGCGGCAATTAAAGATTTCAAACTTTTATAACAATGGTACTTTTTTTTTCTAAAGAGTATAGTTTTCCCCTTATACTAGGGGTATTCGTTTTCAAACTATGTTCAATTATCCCCAGTGCAATGTTGCCTGCCAAACTAGGGGTATCTTGTTATGAAGCCTGATCAATTTCAACCCTAAAAAATAAGTTTAACCTTTAATCAAAGGTTACCCTTTTGATAACAATTTCAAAAACCCTTAACGTTCAGAAAAATGTATAAATGTTAACCAGACCTTCATAAAATCCGACTCTTTCCGGAAGTGTTATTAATCTCCTATTTGTTTTGTCCAAAATAGTTCATTACTCTTTCACCCCAAATAGGTAAAGTCGAACTCCCAAAAAAATAGTTTATTACTTTTTCTCCCTGAACAGGTAGAGTAGAACTCCCAGAAAAAATAATTCATTACTCTTTCACCCCGAGTTGGCAGAGTAGAACTTCCAGAAAAAATATTTCATTACTCTTTCACCCCGAGTAGGTAGAGTAGAACACTTAGAAAAAAAGAGTTCATTACTCTTTTACCCCGAGTAGGTAGAGTAGGACTCCTAAAAAAATAATCAATTACTCTTTCACCCCGAATAAGTAGAGTAGAACTCTTAGAAAAATAGTTCATTACTCTTTCACCCCAAGTAGGTAGAGTAGAACTCTCAAAAAAATAGTTTATTACTCTTTCACCCTGAGTAGGTAGAGTAGAACTCTCAGAAAAATAGTTCATTACTCTTTTACCCTCGAGTAGGTAGAGTAAGACTCCCACAGAAAAATAGTTCATTACTCTTTCACCCCGAATAAGTAGAGTAGGATTCCCAAAAAAATAGTTCATTACTCTTTCACCCCGAGTAGGTAGAACATGACTCCTCAATAAATAATTCATTACTCTTTCACCCCGAGTAGGTAAAGTATGACTCCTTAAAAAAATAGTTCAGTACTCTTTCACCCCAAGTAGGTAGAGTAGGACTCCGAAAAAAATAGTTTATTACTCTTTCACCTAGGGTAGGTAGAGTAAAACATTCAACTTATGCTCAGACCCGCAGAGATCTTTATCGAATTTTGCTCAAACCTATCAAGATTTTTCTTGGATTTTTCTTAAACCAATCGAGATTCTTCTCTGATATTGCTCAGACCCACCAAGATTCTTTTCAAATTTTGCTAAGATCCGCCGAGTCTTTTCTTGAATTTTGTTCAGATCCTATTAAGATTCTTTTCGAATTTTTCTCAGATTTTGCTCAGAATATGCTCAGATTTCACTCAGTTTTACTCAATTTTTAATTCATAATTTTCTCAGGTTTTGCTCAGATCTTATGTTGACCTTATGCAATTTTTCATTATTAAGTTTGTTATCCTCTTAGGATTAATGTGTAGAATGGAGGTACACCTTTTTAAATCATCATTACACTAATGCACACATATGCACTCGCACTGCATTTGCATTAGTCAAGGAGAATTTTTCAAAATTCAAGGATTTGGCATTTTTAGTCCAAAGAGAACTTACCCTCAAGGATTTGGATGTCTCGATAAATTGTCAAATCAGGCTGCAAAATGAGCTCTCACTGGCTTTGACATTCAGATGTCGCACTATCTACCACAATAGATTGGCCATCTAGTTTACTTCCACCCTTTACTAAAGAGGGGCATTTGTAGACACCCCATTTTTGCATATGCCTAATTCAACAATTCGTCATCCAGCTGCTGTGAATTCCTTCTGATGAATGCAAAGAACTCGATGGCTTGCGAGTACTATCATCGACTTTTTCCTTTTCCAATCCTTTCACCTCCCCTACTCGTTATGATTCGACATAGAAATTTACACATGCTTAAGGATCGCTACACCTTACATTCGATTTAGCAAACACGTATACTTAGGTTCGCTACACAATTCGATCACTTAAAGACCTAATTACGCTAGAAAAAATGTGACTTTGAGACTTAGAAATAACCATGTTGGGATTGAAAGAAATTTCACGCTAAAATTCGTAAAAATATGCAAAAATCAATAAAATGATGAAAATACCCTTCATAAATTTCGGACCTTCGAAAAATCTTAAAAGTACCACCATCGCACTCAGAATATGATTTCGAGTCTAACGTGACCCAAATCGACGAAAATAAAGAAACTAACAAGAAATCACAAAAACGATCGAAATGCCCCTCAATGCCCAATTGAAACCTAGAAACCTTGATTCTTAGGAAAACATGATAAAAATTCCAAATCAAATCAAAATCAAATTGAAGTCAAAGTATAATGAAAATCAAATTTACATTCAAAATCAAACTCAAATTAAAAATCAAAATCCAAAATTTTTAAAAAAAAAATACAAATCGATCAATAAAAAATTCATACTAAAAATTACTCAATTAATTAAAGTGCAAAATCAAATTTTAAGGTAAAAAATTAATCAACCATTAAATTTAAACTCAAATTCTATCGAAACCTAATTAACAAATTTAAAATTCAAAATCGAACTCAATCGACCAAATCAAATTGAAATTAAATATTAAGTGAACAATAAAAATCCGAAATAAAATGCAAATCCAAATTTAAATTGAATGAAAAATTTTAAATATCGAATTAAAATCAAAATGTCAACAAAACCCAATTAAAAGTCAATTAAAAATCAAATTAAAACTCAACCAATGGAAACAAAATTAAATTGACCAATCACAACTCATTGACGGAGGACCATCGTACTACGAGTAGCATGGGATACCCACCTTCATTCTCCTAAAAGGAAGCCAAAGCAAGAAAAGAATGTATGAAAAGAGAAAAAGAAATAAAGTCTTTGAAAAATAAAAATATAGTATCTATAAAAGGAGTTGAACGCCCCCACCTTGAGGTCTCTTTTTTTTTGTGGGTAAAATGACATTCTCTACTCTTCTTCTCTTCTTCTTCACGTGGTCTTCTTCTTCTCTCTCAGCCCTCTCTCCAAAATAATGTGGAATAGCTGCAACAGCTCCCTTTCTCCAACTTTCTCAGGTTCTTCTCTTCCACGCCCTTTCTGTTAAAAGCTTTCTATCTCTGCATGCTTCACCCTCTATATGTCTTTCTCTCCTTACTGATTTCCTCCCTCTCACAGCCATACTCCTTACTTCACTACTTCCACAACATCCCAACACAACCTCTCTCTCAGCCCTCCTTTTCAACCACAACCCCAATAACACAATCACGTTTTGTTGCACATCTTTCTCAGCATCAATTTCCAACAACATCTTAGCCTTGCTGCCACTCATCTCTGTCAGTCCTCATCTTTAATCGCGCCCCACCTGTAACATCACTCTCAGCCTTCATCTTCAACAATGTCCGAACGTCATCGCTATATTTTGCTGCCCAGTCCCTTCACGTCATTGTAACATAGTCCCTTGCTGTCCAACTCGTTATAATCACATCACATTCTGCGCAGCTGCTCCGACTCACTGTTACAACACTTATAAGAAGGCCACTCTCTCTACCTTCATCTCTCGCACCTCCACAACAATGGGTATTCACAAGCCTTTGGGTCATACATAAAGGAATCGAGTCCTATCATCTCTCTCTCTCTATAGATAAGTTTCTTTCATTTTTATTTTTTATTTTTATATCCATAGGATTAGTAGAATGTTTTTTTAATCCATTTTTTTATTTTCATTTATTACATATTGATAGGATTAGGAGGATATTTTTAGTTTATGTAATTTTTTCAATGTTTTTATATTGATAGGTGTGTTTTAGTTTTTTATTTACTCTTTTTGTATATTGATAGGATTAGGAGAATATTTTTTATGCCTCTTTTATTTTTTATTTTTTTTATTTTTGCATGTTCATAGTATTAGGAGACTTTTTTTGCTGTTAAAATGCTATGATCATATAAATATCACCATATACATAGACTTAGGGATCTTTTAGCCGATTGAGAGTCTAACATGTATTATCCATTATTCCTCTACTACTCTAACTTAAGCGTCGGAGAGTTTTTGATAGATATCACGTAAGTGCTAGCAAAGAGGTAAAAGAAGCGACTTCAGATCTGTGAGGTAGAGTCCGTCAACACCATTCACCAGAACCTGACCCCACAATTATTTATATAACAACATCAAAGAAAAAAATTAGAAAGAAAATTTTAATTCATGGCAACCATCATACATGAATTGTTTATAACCAAGATATGGATATTCAAATAACTTAGGCTTTGATATCACACATAAGATTTCACACATACAAATCTTTAACATAACTTTTCAACTATGATTCCTAATAGGATCGAAATCAATCACATATATCAAGAATACTATTCATGTAAATTATAATAAAGTTAGGGTACTTACCTTGTGCCATAATGAAATCGTTAATTCAAGAATAGTTAGAGGTGTATCTTTCTAATCCACCTGTTTGTCAAAGTGCTCGAACCCAAATGTTTTAATTCCTTTAGTTCTAGACTCACCTTCTCCCTCTTCTCTATATGGAACGGCTAGGGCTCTATCGATTGATTGATATCACAATTTCATAACTTTCTTCCTTATGTGCGTTTTCCCACTCTCTCTATTATGAGGTTGTCGATCCCCTTTTATAGGTAGAGATTGCGGGCCTAGAGTTCTCATTTTAATAAGATTCTTATCCATCAAGGTTTCCTACTGACCTTAAAAGAATACTTTCTAATTCCAATGATATTGGGATCCCTTTCAATATTGATATCTATTATCATTATTGAATTCTTGTGCCATTAAAAAATCAAACTGCGAGGTCAATGGGCCACATGATTTATTGAATTCTAACAAATTCTCCATAATGGAGCAAGAAGTGAAACTGTCAAAAAAATTCTCCTTAAATGGATCACATTTTTCATTCCTATAGATTTTAGTCAGTTTCGATTATCAATCAATTTGATTTGCAAGAGACCCAATTCTAATTGCATGGGTAACCTATGTTACAAAATTTCGATGTAGTGGGATTCAAATGCAAAGACTAGTACTCGTAGCACCAAACTTTCTCAAAATGCACCTAAACCGGTAATAGGTTATCAAGAATAAATGAACAACCTCAGCAATCTATTATTGTTGATTTGTTCTAAATGGATTCAGTAAGAGGTCACTAAATGGGGCTTTAGATGCCTAGCTCAACTGGTTTGACAAATTGCTAAGCAGCTTTGAGGTCGTGGGTTCAAAACTTTTACATTGCAAATATCAACCAAAATCTAAAAGCATGGATTGAATGGATCAAAAATGATTTACCTAGGAGTTTCAAGAGCTCTTGAAGAAGACTGGTTTGGGAAAGAAAAATCTAGAGTTGAAGACGAGGGCATTTAAATCATTTTTTCCTTGGTCAACAATGAAAGACCAAGCTGAAGAGACTCATGCCACCAGTTTGGAAACATAGGGATGAGTCTCAAATGTTCATCAAAATGTGGGAAGGTACACTATGTGAAAAAAGCCCATATTTGACGGTCACAACCTGTAAAATTTTGAGAAATTTGACGGACCATCCCATCAAATATGCTCGTCAAATATTTTCTTGTAGAATTTTTTTTTTGACGGCCCTAAACAATCAAATTATTAGAGGATAAGCTTTTAAAAAAACAAAAGAATTCCATAGTCTATGACCGTCAAATATGGAGATTTAACAAACAATCGGACGGTCCTCTAATTTACTAATCACAATAAATAAAACCGTAAAAAAATTAGAAAAACAAACAAAAATCATAATACAAAGATCACTCAAATAAACCAAATCTTGACCACCCAAGAAACTCAATTCACATCAAATCCAATTTAATACAAAATACAAAACGTATCATTGCAACACCACCAACTAATTCACAAACGACATATTAAAACAAATTGTTCAACTAAAACTAATACAAAACTACTTCTCACTGAAGATGCAGGACGCCAATCGTCAATGCACCCTCCCAAGCCCATTCATCATATTGTCAACCTTGGACTTGCTTTCTGTTTCTCTCTCTGCAAGCAAACCAATGAAAATATGGAAAATAAAAATAAAAAATGAATATGATTCCTCATCTAACATTCTAACATGTAATCACAATAACATAATTTCACATATATACATAAGCCACATAACTTATAGAAATGAAATTCTGGATATTTGGAAGATTTTGAAAAGTGAAAAGTAACTTACAAAAAAATGGGAGCAATTATCACCATCCATTTAGGACCCAAACAAAAATGATGATGTTCAACATTAATCACTAAATATAGGATTAATGTACCTCAATCCACACTCAAAATCCATAAAAGACAAAAATTACTAATACACACAATGTAGGTATTTTATGTTTAATATATTTTCACATTTCAAAGTAAGAACACATAATGGCATTCAGAACAAATTCACAGTGGATTTTGCTTTTGATTGCCCAACACTTGATTCATCCACTGTCCATGTCACAAGTAACTCAAATACGGAAAGCATAAAATTAAAAGCAATTTCGAGAAACATCCAATGACATAAACAGAGAACTTACACATAAAATTGTTTCCAAGATCACGACAATGATACTTCCAACTCCACCAAGAACAAGATTTTTCAATGTTTCAGAACCCGTTGGACCGCAATTAAATAAGCAAATACTAGCCTTCTCAAGGGCTGATTGCCCTTGCTCCCCCTAGATCCTGCAATTGCACTTGAAAAAATCATCTACGGAAGATAAGCAACAAAAATTATCGGGCTTATGCAATGTCAGTTCTAAAATCGTCAATCTTTTATAAACCACTCGATCACACTGGTGTTGATATTCTCAATATTAGATAAGTAGTGACCAAAGTTTTATTTTATAATATAACTTGATAATACAAGTGGATGAAACATGGATCTAAGGATCCTGATAAGTTATTTGTCGGAAAAAGTATAACCTACCTCAACCAAATTTTCAATCAGAATCCATCTCAATCTTTTTTTCTCAATTAGAAACAATGTATTTAACGGTGAAGAAACATCTCATCCCATTTTTTTTTACAGAAATGAAATTTGTATTAAGTGGTTGAGATGACTAACATTTCCTTTCATTCCACTTGAATAAATATATGCTCTCTGACTAAAATCTCAATCCAAATCATAAAAGCTTGTCTACGAGTAACTCAAAATCAATACTTTATATAACAACTATACTGATCGACCACTTCTGACATCTATATAACTTTTCGAGGACATTTTAGCAAGATTACTCACTAAATCTCCGACAAGTTTTCAATATTTATAGACACCTTTCAACTAATTATACATCTTTCCATATAAATAACACCAAACAACTCCATTATTTTATAATTATTACAGAAATCGCTATAACAAACAAACACACACTCATAATTTCATAGTTAACATCGGTTCACACAAATTACCCTGGAAAATCAGAGATGGGATGGGATTTGAGGGAGATAAGAACTACTCTACATCTAGGGTAAAGAGGAGAAAGACTGAAAGGTACCTGAGCTGTCGATCGTATTTTGTCTTGGACTCCGCCATTGTTGCCTGTAAAAGTCAAGGGCCGCAAACAAGGTGGCAAATAGGCATCTATTGAGCTCTCACTGTTGACTTCTGTCAGGCTGTCTGCCTCATCAAGTTCATCGTTTTCCACCGCATTCTGAACACGAAGGGCACATATTTAGATTTGATCATAGTTAACAATACTAACAAACTTCAGAAACAGAACATTTGATGTTGATTTCTTTTAAAAATACTTTAGAATCCAGAGCATGAACGCTAGCATGTGTGAGTGAGTGAGGTACTGTTATTTAGATTTGTGTCATATGGCCTAAATCATCGCTATTGTCCATGCCTTATCCCAGATATTGAGGTCTAGAACATGAATCCTGTTTCACCCTTCAACACTAACTTAAGACAAAAGTTCAGTTAAGGTATGTGTATTCATATCTTACTATTATCATCTATGGGACCTTTCATCCTCTTAGACCCTTTGGATGGTACGAAGCCTAGATAAAGAAGTATAGCTACCCCAGGTTGACTGCTGATGTAAATAATGTGAAATAACTTAATTAGGGAGGGGCCTAAATATTTAATTTTCTATATTTTATAATTCTGATAATGTTTCACTCAAAGGGTGTCATTCTTCTACAACATACCCATTCCGACCCATGTCCATAGCTTGGTTTCCTCTTCCACTTGCCCTTGCTTTGTCCTAGACAATACTGCCAGATTGTAGTCAACCAGTCCCAGATAATCCAATCAGCAATCACCAAAAAACCCTTCATTGATATTATTACTCACAACTTGTTCAAATTCAGATTATAAAAATTTGTTGATATTTATAAAATTATATCAAGAAAGAAAAAAAGATCATGCACCATGATAACAATTTAGTGTGAGCAACATACCACAAAAGAGAGGTGGTGTTCAAAGAGCTCACCGTGAATTGCTATTTTTAATATCGTTGTCTCTTCGACCATTAGACGCCTGCACATAAACATTTTTTTTAATATTACATGAGTGGAGAATTGCACCAAAGGGATGTCTACAAAACAACCAAGCACAAACCTACACCGAATTGGCAAATAATTAAATTTCAAACTGTAATCTTCCTCCATCAATAAACAACTATACATTAAAATGACTTCAAAATTAAGATCTTACATGTCCCCTGCCCTAGCATGTTCGACAATCTCATGGCGGAGGTTAACATCCTCCATCAATAAATACCTATGATCTCACCGTTCAAAATCAAACGATATTTGACTTTAAAAGTTACAATATAATTGATTTATTATGTAGAAAAGGAAATACTTTTCTTATAAGGATTTATTTGACTTTAATATAAACTAGTTTTTTTTTATATAAGGATTATCAGGAATATCATATAAACAATATTTCATCTAAAAAAATATTTTGCAGCTCAATCATAATTATTCAGACTCAATCATGGTAGCTCAGATTTCACAATATAGGATTAAGAGACTGTTTAGGAAAAAATGTTTAAAGAGTGGTAATGGTAAGAAAAATGAAATTAGATTGATTGTAGCATCCTCTAACTACTCCCCTCATCGAGCATCCAGTTACCAACATCCACCACCTTGGCAGCTCCTTGAATGTGAGGAATTTGATAACAAATCAACAAAGCAATTAATGCAATTGTTTGAGAGATCGACAACTTGGCCTCGAAAACATATTTGAACTCAAGACAAAGGGGCAAGTAGGCATTGTTCTTGTGACTCTTTCCTCTGATTAATAAATTGAAAAAGAATAAAAAAAAATATGTTTGTAGCTTTTATAGAAAAACACATGAAAAAACATATGTATAGGATCCATTTTTCTGTTACAAAGCCATAGCCAAGTGTGAGCTTATATGTATGTTTGAGCCAACCCTTTGATTGACTCATGGGTCTTATGGAACCCATAAAAATGGGGAACTAACAATTAGATTGACATATAAAGACCTTACCCAAAACCATGAGCAGCAATTCGACTGGCATATGAAGACTTGTAACTGTTATATTACTAACACAAGCACATACCGGGAAAAAAAAAAAAAAAGGAAATAAAATGATAGATCATCTTCAAGTACATGATATTGAAAATTAGTAAATTTACTTAAACACAAAAACAAACCATGGAAAGGGCGGTCCATCAAACAAATAACATCTCAGTAGCTTTTACATTACAAATATTACAAAGGAATCATTACCGATGATTTTTTCCCTGAGGATGCAAAAGAAAATTCATGCGCTGAAATCATTGTAATAACTTCCCAATATTCGCTTGCAATTCATGGAGCTCCAAAGGGGTGTGCTGATTAAAAAATGATACAAGTGTTGAAGAACAAACAAGTCAACTTCAAATCCGATGAGCTAGGCAAGGGCAAGCTAAAAGAATCACTATGGGGGACAATGCACAAAGTATGTTAGGCAAGAACAGAAGTTAAAGCTCTTCCAAACATATATGAAGCTCCTACAACACATTAAACGCATTATAAGCTTTGTATTATGAAGTACTCAAATGAGATACCATCGTTAACACGTGCTCACCCACAAAACCAGCATAGATCCAATATCTTCTTCCCTTTCCGCAATATGAAAGTCTTGTATCTACAATGAAATTTACTTTATAGGAATATTTAGCACAAATTTGACGTGAATATGGGCAAATTGACAGAAAGATAAGTGATGAACAAAATTCAATGAAGTAAAATACACACTTACCATGAAGTAAAGAAATGGAAAGAGAGATGAAGTTGGCAAACCTGAAAATGTATATCACATAGAAAGGGAGGTTAAGGGTTAGACAGATTGAGTCATGACAACCCAGGATCAGTTGAGAATCAGTTATCAAGAAATCTCCATCAGAAGGAATTAAAGGATAAACACAGATTTTGTACTATTTTAATAGCCAACTTGCATACCTTCCCTTCGGGTTTGTTCCTTTACGAAACCAGAGGAGAATGGTATCTTCTGCAAGCACATCCTGGTCGTAGAGAGATCTCACAATTTCAGGGAATAACTTCATTAGTTTGGCATCCTCGTAGCATTGGATCTGAACTTTGTACAGGAGTTCCAGCTCCAACTTTCCACTTGTACAAAAGGTATTCAGAAGTTTTGCCCATGTTTTTACCTGTCCAAAAACACACATTCCACTTGTACACTAGGTTAATGTGAACTTCTCAACTAAACTGAGAATAATTAAAATATTACCTTAATGCACTAGTAAGGGATGATGACCTTGACAAAGATGTTGGTGACCATTTTATTGATGAAACGTCAGATAATAAGGATGCCAACGAAGATGACATTGAATTTTTATTATTTTGACCAGATGATGGTTCCTAATTTGGATTCATGATTATATTGTTTTCTATATTTTGAATAATATAAATTTTAAACATGTTGTCGGAATTGATATTAATAAGGATTAGGTGATTTATTATTATAATTTAATATGAGATTTGACAATATAATATGACAACACCACTTAGTAGCAACAAGCCCACAGCCTTAACCTTAATTTGAATTCTCCCCCCCCCCCCCCCCCCCAATTTTATTGTAATTGTGCTGAGCATATGCTTTCAATTTCATAGCTTAGAGTAGAAGGGAAACAAGGGCTGGGCTGTCAGGGGAAGAAAATGACAAAAAATAAAATAAAATTGAAACCTTAATTTTTTTAATGAAATTATGAAAAATTAGTGAATAATATATTGAAAATGGCTAATTTAGTTGGTACCTGGGGTGAAGTCCACATTGTAGCCATTGTTCTTCTGCAAACAAGCGCATGCGAAGAAATCGGCTTTGGCCTGATATTGCTTTAGAGTTGAAGTGTAAGCTCCTCCATTCCCTTCCATTAATACCTTAACTTACAAGGAAAAATGTCAATGATGAGGATGAAGATTTGTTCTGTTCTGTTATGGATGTGTCTTGTATTCTATTGGTAGAATAAGCAAGTTCAGCTCTGCACTCATTTTAGTATTTCTACTTTCTAGGAGGAAAGTGAAATTTAGGCAATCTTGTAGAAACATGCTCTCTGTAAAAAAGGGGATTGATTATACCTTTGAAAGAAGAATTTGTAAACCAGCATATTTGTTGTCCCAAGAGAATTCAGCAACTGCCCATTCAGTTCCACCCAAGGATACCGCATTATCTACCACATACTTTAGATAGTATTCTTCACCCGTTGCTCGATATAGCCAACCAGCAGACCATAGCAGTTCATCCTGAAGTTCACCATCACATATATATAGTATTAACCAAATAATGAGAAAAAAAAACTGTTGATGGTGAGGATTAATTTCTTACCGAATAACCAGATTCTGAAGCATAGAACTGCCTAGCACTTGTAATTGACTCGTCATACCGACCTCTAAATCTATCCACAAATGAGAAAAGCTGCAATAATTTCTTAAGAATTAAGCAAATTTTTGCAATGCAAATGATTTGCATTATGTAACCAAGCATATATCAGTAAAATGAAGAGCAATCCTGACATGGAGAAGGTTTCCATTCGTAGGTTATTCTTTGTAAATAAGTTCATCCATCATCTCTCTCCAAAGCGATAGATTCAAGATAAGTACATGATATGTATTGAACATTACCAAGGTTAACTACATGAAAAAATACAAGAGAAAAATGGGGGAAAAAAAAAAGAAAAAAGAAAAAAGAAAAAGAGAGGTAACAACTTAGATTTAAATAATGTCATAGTCAATGTGACTAAACTGTTTTAGAGACATGTACACATTTTTCCTTTTTTTTATGAATACATGAACACACTGGTGTTAACACTTTCATTAGATCTTTAAACTTTTTTCAAGGGAGTCAAGACCTAAGAAGCATGTATGCCTCTTTCTCATTATGGTGGACCTGAGAAGAATTCTTTTTTCAATCCAATGAGAAGAAAGGATGACATTTTCCACTTAGGCAATATGTATGAAAAATAATTACATCTAATAAATATCAGATATTAATAAGAATCAAAAGAAGTATCAAACCAAGTATAGAAGAAATGATAATAGGCCAATCGATTTACCAATTTGGTGGAATATGTCACGTGGTAGCCATGCAATGAAGATTTGACAATTCACCAACTTTTCATGTACTATAAATAAAGTTTTTTTTTTTTTAAGATTAAGGTGGGGTTAGGCAGACCCTCAACCAGAAAACAATGGACTACAAACGATCATAAATGTGCCTACTGGTATCTTTACAAAGGAGCCTCATTAGCTCACTAGGGATGTTCATAGGCTCCATAACAGCTCTGCCTAGGGAGAGGAGGACGGAAGTAAGGAAATCAGTTGCTTGGTTGCACTCTCGGAAGCAAAAGTTGAAATCTATCCTGAGGAAATGAGTTGCTATGGCTCTAATTTCTTTTATCAGTCTCTTCTCTTTCGAAGGAGCTTCGCACTCACCCTTGATACAATCAATCGTTAACTTTTAATCAGCTCTAACTTTCATCAGAGTGGATGTTAAGCTCAGCAGCAGTTATCAGCCCCTTCAACATGGCTTGTAACTTGTGTACCAAAATTGACTTGGCATGGGTGTTTTCCGCAAGGGCTCTAATGGCCCCACCATTGCTATCTCTAATGATAGGGTGCATCTCATGCACCTCCATCCATCATTCCTCACTGTTTTAATGAGTGGAAAATATCCATAGAACATGCAAGCAAAACAGATGAAAAAAGAAATAATAATACATTTCAGCAGAAACAACAAATTAAATCTACAAGAATGACAAACATTTTGGGCATTCACTTTATATTCTTCTCTTATTAAGGATGTATTCCCTTTCTATTTTAGAACAAACCTACTTAGAAGTTTGCTTGATTTGGGGGGTAAAGGAAAAAAAAAAGGAGAGAAACTATCACTTGAAATGGAAATGATTTGAAAGTCATAACATAACACCCACATTAGATCATAATCTTGCATTTTAAATTTCCATACTGAATTGAAATCAATATTTGGTGGTGTGGACTGTTACAGAAGGATGTGTCTATGTGATGAATATGGAGGATATGGCCATGTTATGATTATTTTAGCTTTCCTGAATGCTATCTGTTTTTTCCCCCAAGGTGAAAGTATGAAGAATTAGCTCACCAATAAAAACGTTTGGTGCAGTATGTAGTCCAGTCAACCTTTCCAGCACCTACTGTAGTTGTGGCCCTTGGGGACCTAAACAAGAACAGATATCTTTTATCATCCAAGGTATCTTTTAAGCCTAGTCTTCCCTTCTTCATCAATCAAGTACTCCTCAAATGGATTCTTTCATCTCGGCATTCTATAATGTGAAATTTAATATCAATCTTATTTATCCTTCAAAAACTACTGAATAATTTCCAAGATATATATTTAAAAAAAAATCCTCTACGTAGCTAACATTCAAATCTATGTGGCATTTTTTATCAATAACATAAACAACAATACAACACAATATAAAATTCTATCGTGTTAGTTTTTAAACATAATTAACTTTACTAACCTACATGATGCCATGTTTTTTTTTTTACAGAAATTTTAAATTACAACAGCAAAACACATAGATGGAATACAAATAATAAACTCAAACCATGTATCATACAGGTTAGTAAAGTTTGAGGCTTTCTACTCATTAGGATTTAAAAGAGAAAAAAAAAAATCTACAAATGAAATACTGATTTATAACAACTGTCACCACCAAAAATTCTATTTACAGAAATTATGATTTCTATACTGTAGATTTAATCTGAACTGAACTTGAGTAACAAAAGCAAATCCCAACATGTAGAATAAAATGTGTCAACAATGTCAGATTAGAATTAACACATAGCTAAAGTGTAACATCTCCCACAACAACAAAAAACCTAAAATTCAACAAACAAACAAAAATTAATACAGAGAGCTGTTATGAGATGGTGAGAGATGCTGTGGATTAGATCTAGATCTAGGGTTTCCTTGGTACAAAACGAGATAGAGAGAGATGTCGTACCTGTTTTCAATGAGATACAGAGAGAACGGGGATCAGATCTAGGAGATCGATCGATCAAATAGAGTGGGAGATGAGATCTATCGAGGGAGACAGATCGAAAGAGAGATCAATCGAGAAAGAGACTGTGAGAGAGAGATAGAGAGATCAATCGATCGATGGAGAGGTCGATCGAGAGAGAGAGAGAGAGCGAATGAAAAAATGAGGTCGATCGATCGAGAGAGCCACTGTGAGAAAGCGATGGACTGTGAAAGATCGATCGATCGATGACTGTGAGAGAAAGAGACTGAGAGAGAAAGAGACCATGAGAGGTCCATCAATCGATGAGAGAGGCAGAGAGCAAGAGAAACAGTGAGAGAGGCCAAAAGAAATAGAAACAGTGAGAGAGAGAGAGAGTGCGTGAGACTCATCGACCGAGAGTTGAAAACGTGGTCTTCGGGCCGCGGATTTTGGATTTTTAAATTCGACGGGCCAAGCCCAACAAATTTTTTTATATAAAATTGAGATTTTCACATAATGGTATGTCTAGCTGATCCACCTAGATGATAATAACACTAATACTGGAGTAACATTAGATTTACTGCGATCTCACATTTCTGACGTGGGGGTGCATAACTGTAGATGCCTTTTACTCGAGATACAAATGAAGAGCATCTAAGGTTATATGCATACCCGCACGTCAGAAATGTGAGATCACAATAAATCCCAATGTCACCCCAGCATGAGTCTAATAATAATGGTATACGAGTCAAGAAAAGACTAATCTCAACTGCAGTATTAAATATTCTAGGTTTCAGTCGACATCTAAAATCTAATGGCCCCAATGTTTACACATGTCAAGCTAAAAGAGGTCCATCACCCTTATAAAAGACCACCCAATGAAACCCAAAGATGCCACAGTACTTGTTCTATAGTTTTGCACCATTGAAACATCATGAAGATGTCAGTACTTCTACACTTACTGGTGTTGCTCCTTGGGGTGCTGATGACTCTCACCCTTACCCCTTCTTTGGCTATTGGTCCTCCGGTCCATGTCCACTTTCCACCTATCCACATTCGGCCACACAAACCATCACATCCTCCTGGTCATCATAAACCTGATCACCATAAACCTGGTCACCCTCCATCACCACCTCATCGTGGTCACCCTCCATCTCCCATTCATCTACACTGATCACTATGTAGATGATATGGATGAAAGAATAAATATATGATATGTAGCAGAATAAGAAGAGGTCCTTGTAGTTGTTTTATCTCTGTATTTCAAGTGATGTAGCATGTAATAAGTAGCTGCCCTCGCAGTACTTGTGAGAGATCTTCTTCATGGTTTTATCTTTCTCATAATATGTAATGTTCTTGCTTTGTTGTAACTAAGATTACACTATCTTTGTTTAGTTATTTTATCCAATCATTTTGGAATGTAATAATATATATATATATATATATATATATATATATATATATATAGATAGGGTCAGGTCCGCCAGCCAACTATATGGCCAATGTTATAGGCGACGTGTTTTGTCCTATATGGGTTTCTAGTTTCGGAATGCGCTGACTTTTTTTTAGGATTATGTCTATGGTGAGGAGACCATTCCCCCAAAAACTCAGGTCATTCTAAAACTTTTAACCACAATTTAAAAGTTGAAGAATCATGGACTGTCCATGTTTCATAAACCACTTTTGATAGGGTAAGAAGTTTCAAAATGGGCTGATTTTTGGTGTGGATGATCTCCTCACCATAGAGACAATCCTCACAAAAAATGAGCCGTATTGATATATAAGTAGTGTACAAAGAGTAATGCCCTTAACGAAAGAGATGTCAAATTTTCATTGGGAAGTTCAGCACATATGGAGAGTGCAGTGGTGTAACTGACTTGCTAGCAAATATTGGAACTTCATGTAACCCTTTCCTTATTTTTTATGGGGAATAGGATGGGGATTCCCCACTTCAGATTATGAAATGATTTTTTTAATAATAAAAATACCGCTAGGCAAAACTATGTCTCTTAATGTTTTCTAGAAATCGAAGGCAAGCTAATGTAATCTGAGTACAAAGCTGAACTACAACCCATAACTACGAAATTTGCTAGAAAGTCCGCCACCACACTATGTGAAAAAAGCCCATATTTGACGGTCTTAGCCCGTCACTGTCAAATATGCTTGTCAAATATTTTTCTGTAGAATTTTTTTTTTTGATAGTCCTGGACTATCAAATTATTGGAGAATGAACTTCAAAAAAATAAAAAAAATTCCATAGAGTACGACCGTCGAATTTGGAGGTTTAACAAATAATAATACGGTCCTCTAATTCACCAATCACAATTCTCAAAAGGAAAGGAGAGCACAATATGTTTATAACCATTAAATTAGCAAAAGGGGATACGTTAATTTGGGAGAGGAGTTGGTAAGCGTATAAACTAATATTTTATTTGTTTCATAATATTCAATCTAATTAAACTCATTTATTAATATAATTTTATTGTGTTATTTATTTGTAATAGAAAGCAGCCAGCGAACTTGAAGAGGTAGATAGATCTCTTTTATGGAAAAAAGCTCGTCAAAATAAGGATGGACAATATGATGATGAGGCCATAGAAAAAACTACAAATAAAAAAGTAATTGTTTTTAAACATCTTTTTCATTGAATACCGTGAATTATGTAATATAATTATTATTATTTTAATCTTCATTATTTTTTAAGTATACATTGGAAAAAGAAGCTGATGTGGGAAGGTTGGAAATAAGTGGGTCCAATGACATACTGACACAAGCATTGGAGACTCTAGAACATTCTGAAAATGTTAGGGGTGTAGAAAATTTAGTCACCCAAAATATTTATTTTAACCTCCCTAAGCATAATAGTAAAAAATACATTAGTAAATTTGAAGGAAATCAATGTCAATTGAATGCAAAAATAGAAGGACAATCTGTGCAACTGCAACCAAAAAAGGATATGCTACAAAACATGGAAGATGTAGTGAAGAAAGTCTTGTCACAAGAAAAAACGCATTTGTCACCGATATTAGAGAACATTATTAACTCAAAGGCTAGTAAAACATCTCTGATATGTATTTACTCATTCATATACAGCTATTTAATATATCATTGTGTTTTATTTAAAATTTTTTATATAGATTTAAAGTGACAATCGATCAAAGTTGCCCAAGAATAAACCATTAGATCTTACTCCTTTATTTGGCAAAAACGTGAATACAAGTATACAAGTTTACATTATATTATCAAAGTATATATAATTTATTTCATTACGCATTTGATTTTTATCTTTAATAGTTGTTTATCTTAAAATGTAATTAAAAGGCAAGCAAAGTACAACAAATGTTATAGCACCATGGGATCCCAATCCTAAAATAGCAAAGGTACAAAATAATATTGATCTATATATGTGTATGCATGCTATTATATTTTACTATAATATAATATTTTAACCATTAGTTTATATTTAGAGTAATCAATATAAGTTGGTATTGGCTTCAAAAAGTAACATTGTTGCTCACAGCCGGGTGTTTAAATGTGTCCCTAACGAAATAATACATGGTGAACCATTGGGAAAACAAAATGTACGAGTATCTATTGAGTATCCTATGTGTTTTGATGCTTTGCTTCCTATACCGGTTTATCATGAGTATACTCATGGGAGAAGCAGTTGGTACTATTGTGACTTGGCTTATAGAGTTTGTTTTGCAATTCATTGAGATACATAATTATAACTGTATGTATATATCCTTGTTATTCTATAAAATGCACATCCATTGATTTTTTATTTTTATTTTTTATTTTTTTTTTGTTGATTTCATAAAATTTTTAATCTTAGGAAGAAGAGATCGAAAAGCATAAAATCTTTGTCGAGTTCAAAAGTTTTGTTGAAAATTTTTCTCCTAACAATATTCATACAATTACGCTTGATCGAAAAATACTTGAAATAGAATTCTCCATTCAACTTGACAAAATAAATCTGTCATACATATCTAAGATGACAGAATTGTCTATTAATTGGATGAAAATTTATATTTGGTAAAGAAAATATTTTGTAGTTTATTTAGTGAATGGATTTATTTAGTTTTATGATGAAATTAAAGTAATTTTAATTTTTTCCAATCAACCAGTTATACTTGGACAATTAGCAAGAATGTACAAATTTGTTAATCCTTATGGTATCAGTGTTGCAATAGATGGAAAAATAGTTTATCTATTTCTTGCATTAGCAATGATGAATGTCAATGAAGTGGAGTTACTTCTTGTTCCTATATGTTTAAGGTAATTTTCTTTATCATTTTTGTTTAACATATTTGCATACATTTGATTATAAACACTAGTCTCATTTCAGCAATTGCTGGATTCTTATCATTACAAATACAAAATCATTGACAATATACTGATTGGACCCCTTAAGCAATTTAATCAGTCTCAAAATTGAAGTCATTGTCATCAAGTAAGTTTCTTATTTTTTTTACGTTTTTATTATTTTATTTTTTCATTATGATTGAATATTTGAGTTCTTCTCTTTAAAGGCTTCCAAAGAAATAAAAGTAAGATTTAGTCAAAAAAAGAAAATTGATCTAAATTGGAATAAAGTTACAGTAAGAAAAACTAGTATAATTTTTATATGTAATCAAATCGAATAAAAATCATTTTGATTAATCATGACTAACATTAACATATCGATGGTTGCACGTAGTGTCCAAAGCAAGGAGATGCTATGTCATGTGGGTATTTTGTGTTCAGATATATGAGAGACATTATTATGGATGAACGCAATGTTCCAATTCAAGAAAAGGTAATAACTTTTTTATATATTTCTAGTACAAATAAATCGTTATGCTTTTACAATTAAAATAATTTGTTATCCATTTTATTTATCTTATTTTTAATATGATATCTTGCAGTGCATTAAAAAAGTCTTATATACTGAAGACAAACTCGACGTTGTTAGAGTTGAGTGGATTAAAGCCTTCAATGAGACTTCGTAAATATTTTGCATTAATGTATTGTGATGATGAGAACACTTTGATAGGGATATTGTATTTTCAAACTCCTAACAATATCTTTATGTTTACACCTTACAATTATGGAGTTCAGTTAAATGTCTAAATCAAGATAAATTGTGTGATTTTTGATATATTATTTGAAGTAGTTTGGATCTAAAGTGAGCTGATATAGACTTAATATGAGATAGTGAATGTAATGAATTAGTTGGTATTGCATTTAATTAGTATGTATAAGTAAAAGTTGGGATGGTAAAACCATTTCTCTAATTTAAATATTAGAGAAACAACATTATATATTATTGGTGGCACAACAAGCTTATTAGGTAAGAACGGGTGATATAGAGCTTCATCGTGGCAATTAATATTTTTTTTTTAAATACTATTGTAGATACGTGGATTTCGTCATTACGACGATCACATCTACTAAAGTTTGGAGTCGCCACCATTTATGTTGTAAGTGGGTGTGAATGGTCACCCGATGTACATTTTCCAAAATAATGACATTTTAGTGACTCACGATGGATAAGGGATAATCAAATCTTGAGATTCAAGTAAGCGGCTCAGTTGGAGAAAATGGAAGGTGTTAGGCACCCTTTTCTCCCCGCCAAGTGGCGGTAACCTCAAAGAACTCGATCATTTGATAATAGAAAAAAAGAAAAATAAAGTGTCACGCAGGTGCATTTGTACCCTAAGTAGGGATTTACTTTCGACTCGATCATATGATCATCTCATTGAAGGAGATGATCCTAATGAATCATTTGCCTTGAGGTCCATTCATCCTAAATTCATTTAAACAGAGTGAAGAGGAGAGGGGATAATAAAAGAGGGAAGAGGAGAGGGTGTAGAAGAAAATGGGGTTATTTTTGTTGCACCCACCTTGTATTTTCAATCTTCTTTTCTTCTTCTTCTTCTTCTTGTTTTAACTTCTATGTTTTCTTGAATCCTTAGTAGAATGTGAGAGAGTATGTATATCTTTTTAGAAGATTATTGTGAGAGTAGGAGAGTAAAGGAGAGATGAGTAGAAATTAGATTTTTTTTTTATAGTAAGACTTGGTAACCATTTTTGAAAGGAGGGAAGGGGTATTTCTAGGTGTTTTAAGGATGTTTTAGGGGTATAATGGGGTAAAGAGTTGAGAGAATAGAGAATTGCATGGGTTTTAGAAGTGAAGGGTGTGAAATTTAGAGTATAAATGAGGGTAGTTGTGTACTGAGGGAAATGAGTTGTATTTTTAACCCAAATGGTTTGGATCTTACCCAAATTCATTTGGGTAGAGTATTTGGTAGGGTGAGATGAGTGATAGTTAATGGGGGGAATGGGAGTGTAAGAGAGTTGTTTAGAGAATGAGTGTTAGGTTGGTTGAAGAATTGAGGTGTGTAGATTTAGGAGAATGGGTTATGTAAGAGGTTGGTAGATTGATTTTTGGGAGGATTAAGGGGATGAAGACATATGACAATCATGATGAAAGGGTGAGGTGATGAAATTGGTTGATTGGTTGATAGTAGTTATTTTATTAGAGAGAAGGGTAGGGGTAAGCTAGTTGATGATGATGGGGGTATGGGTTGAGATGATTTTATTGGAGTGTTTTAAGGAAAGTGATGGATATAAATATGAATTGTGAAGTGGGTGGTTGATGATATTAGAGAATGATTATAGGTTAGGGGGTGTAGGGTATGGGTTGTGATGTGGGTGGTTGTTGATGTTAGAGAATGGAGATAGGTTAGGTTAGGGTAGGGTATGGGTTGAGGTGATTTTTGAGAGAGATGATGTGGGTTAGATGAATTGTTTTGAGAATGATGATGGGGTAGGTGATTAGATGAGGGAGGTGAAAGGGGATAATGACATGTGTCATCTTTTAATGTTGAGAGGGTGATTGGTTGATGTGGGTAGTGGTTAATGGGTTAGGGTTGTGGGTTGGATAATGAATAGGGTATGGATAGTGGTTTGTGGTTTTGTATTGGTTTGGGTTTTAGGAGGATTGTGGGTTATTTTGGCTTGGATGGGATTTGTTTTGGGTTGGATTTTTTTAGGATAGGTAAGTTTTAGGGTTTAGGTGATATGGGATTAAATTTAGGTTAAGGGATAAGATGGGAAATTAGTTTAGGAAAGGATTGAGGGTTTGTGGGCCTTGAATGGGCTTGGGGTGTTTGCGAATTCGGAGGCGAAGCGGTGGGAGTAGAGAAGGGATAGGCATCCCAAGTCTCACATTTTTTAATTTTTTACAATCATTAGGTTGATCAAAATACCACGTGTTAGCGAATCGGGCTTTTTAGGCCCGTTGGAGAATTTTATCGAGAATTCGGGTATTTTGGATGCCCGAGCGGCCCGGTGAGGGTTGGGAAAGCATAGGATAGGTCCAATCCCTTTAATGGGTCCCTTAGACCATTGGGTGGTCTTAGGGACCTCGGTTCAATCCAAATGCCATTTTCTAGAGATTTGGGCCCTTGAGGCCCGTTGGCCAATTTTGTCGAAAAATCGATGCTTTTAGTGGAGCGGGGTGGATGAGAGCATGCCGAGTCATTTTGGTGGGCCTACAACCTAGTTGGGAGATTTTAGGCACTTCGATTTGCAAAAACTGTCAGATTTTAATGCTTCGGGCTTTCGAGGCCCATTGGCCCAATTTATTGGAAAATTACTGTTTTTAGGACCTTTCGAGTGAGGGCCCGTTCAAATTGGGGTGTCTACAGCTGTCATTTTTTGCAGGAATTGCATGCAAAGAACTACAAAGAATAGACTAAACTCCTATTTATACGGGCCAGACGAAATTTTACAAAACACGACTTCGAATTACCGATTGAATTGATGACTTTTGTAGAAAATGGTTACTCAAGCACAGGGTCTGATAGAGTTACCTTATTATTTCCTTAAACTCGATGACACAGAGCTCGTGTGAGACCTTGGATTTGATGAAGATTTGGTGATTTTTGAAATTCGGATGTTTTTAGTCACGTTTTAAACAAATCGGAGTTGAGTACAACTCGAAAGGAATTTTGAAATTCTTTTGATTTTTCTGATTTTTTTATTTTTGATTTTTTTGATTTTTAACTTTTATTGGATTTTTGATTTTTATTTTGATTTTGATAATTTTTTCTTTTTCTTCCTTTTTTTTATTGATTGATCCGTGTTTAGAACACGGACATGATTTACCCCACATTTTAAGCCTATTTCACCATTGATTTTGTCCTAACTTTTCACTTTTACGATTTTACTTCCCTCTTTCACATTTTGTGTAGATTTTTGCTCTCCTTCTTCTTCAAAGCTTCTTCTCAAGCTCCATGGAGGTACCCTCTACTCTTCCCAACTTGAAAATGTATGGCATTGTTGATCCTTTCTTGAGTAGTTGGATAGATGGCATAGATAATGATGAGAGGGCTCAATGGTGTTTGAATAAGTTGGGATTCACTCTTTCCTTGCCCAAGGTTCCATTGCAATGGGGCTTGATCGAGATAATGCTAGGATTTTGGATCCCTGACTCAATCTCTTTCGATTTGGGGAGCATGAAATGACTCCTACCATTGAGGAATTTGAAGTGTTATTAGGACTTGAAATACGATTTTCTGACACCCCCTAACGTGGCATTTGATACAACAATAGATCTTTTTTTTCTTGGGATACACAAATGCACAGATTTATGGGGATGTGTAGTTGTGTATCTCGAATAAAAAGATCTGTGGTTCTAGCCTAGGCCACGTTCACTGGCATATATATATGTCAGAGGGGGCACAAGAAAATCATGGCCCTAAAATTTGTAGTTATCTACCCACTGCCACATTAGCAAAGTGTTGAGTTTAGCATCATAGGGTGTCACTCTAGACGGCTCCATCAAGAAAGAGAGCACCTTTTGAGTGACTCCTGTATTCTTGAATTTAAAAAAAAAAAAAAAGTTTTGTAAACTAATAAAATTCTCTAAATTAATGATTAGTCAATTAATCAACGAATTGACAAATTAATTGAGATTCCTTCAATAATCATGGAATAACATAACATTTTTACCAATTACCTCCAAAATTTTAGTCTTTTAAACTTTCAAATGTCAAGAAGAAAATATGATTAAGAGAGAGATTGAAGATTATAGGATTTGGTAAGAAAACTAAAATAAATATTTATTATGATTTTTGAAAATTTGCTGACTTTTTTACTACTCTTTCCCAAATTTATCTGAATTAATTAAATTGAACCCTCACCAAGTAGTTACCGAATCCGAGATTTGTTACTATTGTCCTCTCTAATAAATTAATAAAAAAAAAGTAAAGTAAAAGCCCTTATCTTCAACATTCAACCTATATTACTGTATTATGTAGGATAAATAAGACTTTGACCCCCTATGATTTGGCATAATTCTATGTTGATCACCTAGAATTTTTGACAATTGAACTTACCTCGCCTATAGATATGTAACGGGCTCACTTACCCTCTCTCTGTCTAATTGCCATCAAACAAACAAATAAATATAATTTGTAAATTTTTTGAAAGACTATATTACCCTTTTTAAAATGTCCGTCACTTTTATCTTTATAATTTGTTTTAATAAAAAATATCAAATAAAAGGGTGAAATAGTGAAATGGCATTTGAATCCTAACAATATCTGAGATAGCGAGACAAGTGTAATTGTCAAAACATTAGGTGGTGAACATAGAATTATGCTAAACCATAGACGGTTGATGTGTAATTTATCTTATTAAGTACATCTCTAACTAAATAGAAAGTCGATTTTCTTTCGAAAAAACTTTTGTACACACTTTGACTCGCACGTTGACCAAATAATGTTAAGCCCGCAAAATGACCAAATACTTCCAACGTGGGTGGTTACGAGACAATAACTTCCATACAAGTTGATGCAGGACAATAATTATGATGAGTCCAAGATTTAGAATAATCGATTCTAGTTTGGGAACCTTAATTTCATTTTCATCTTTATTTCTGTGGGGAAGCCCAGAGAAATGTAGTTTCAAGTTTGAACAACATAATTTAAATGTTAAAAAGAAAAAAGATAAAGAATAGGGTTCTACCTCTTGAATTGGAAGTAAGTCCCAGTGCATGGTCATGAAGCATTTATGAGTAATCAATGGTTCGAAAATAAAGGTTCAAAGGATATTTTTTATCTACCCGCTCCTTGAGATTAGAAGTCCAACGGATTAGAGACAATTCACTTGATCTGACGGTTAGTACTCACTTATGGTTGAAACCTTCACATCTTCCACTTGCAGATTGGGCCAGTTCAAGCGTAAGAGCACTAGACAACCACCTAAGTTATAAACGGTGGAGTGGACATTTTTTCTAATTTCTTAGTGCACTGATTTTGTAACTCAACCTGTACAGGTGACTCAAAAACTCAACTGATCGTGTATCCCTTCGAGAATGGATATTTTTCCTCGGGATACACAACTGTACATCTTATAAAACATGTGCAATTGTATATCCCAAGAAAAAAAAATCATTCTGGCACCTGTCACATCAGTGACTTTTTGAGTTACTCTGTCACGGTTGTCTGGCTGAGTTACAAATTCAGGATTTTTTTTATTTTTATTAAATCCCTTCCACGTTGGAATTGGGGAGTTTTAATAATTTTTCAATAAATAAATAAACAATTACCTTAAAATAGGGATAAGATCTCTTAGATTTCCCTGTTTTTATTTTTATTTTATTAAACCCCCTTGTATGTAGGAATAATGCTGGAGTAACACTGTTAGGAACACCCGGGGGGGGGGGGGGGGGAGATTTCACACGTATCTCGATGAAAAAGCATCTATGGTTCTTACCATGAGGAAGATCCTAGATGGTTTACAAGTCTGACATGTGGAATTTTTAGCTTGTCACCCTCAAAACTCTTTTTAACAATAAATGGTAAGGAATCAAAAGAAAGGAACAAATCCAAACTGAGGCTTCGTACAACCATTATTGCCAATCCATCCACCATAGCATTTTCCTTCCTCCATGTATGTAGAAATTTATAGTTGAAGTTCCTCATGAGTCTTCTAATCTGATGAAGCCAATGGTCCAACCTCCATGGATGGCCTGATCCTTTAAGAATGTTTACAGTTAGAAGTGAATCCATTTCGCTTTCAACATTTTTCCTTCCATGTCAATGCACTCCATAGCAGTAATCAACATTCTACATTTTGAAATGTTATTTGTACAAGTCACCAAAATACAAGTGAGCAATGCATCAAGGTTTCCATAGTCATCTCTTAGTACTCCTCCACCTCCAAAAGGCCCAAGATTTGTTAAACAAGTACTATCGACATTTTGTTTAAGCTAGCTATTTGTTTGTTTCTTCCAAACAACAATTAGGTGTTGTTTGTTAAACTGAAAAAACATAAGTGTTGAATGACTTTAAGTGCTGAAACTTACAAGCTTTGAATTTTAGTGTTGAAAAAGTTGTTTGTTTAGATGTTAAAATAGTGTTGAATTCATTAAAATTAACCTCTAAACTCGCAAAATTATGTTTGATACACATTACTGAAACTGGTAAATTATCTTTTTTACCTGTACAATCATATTATAAATTGCTTGCATTGTTTAACATATTTGTATATATTTAATTATAAACACTTGTCTTATTTCAACAATCACGGGATTCTTATCATTATAAATACAAAATCATTGACAATATATTAAGTAGATCATTTAAGCAATTTAATCAATCCCAAAATCAAAGTCATTGTCATCAAGTAAGTATATTATTTTTCTACCTTTTTGTTATTTTATTTTTTCATTATGATTGAATGTTTGAATTCTTCTCTTTAAGGGTTTTCAAAAAAATAAAATGAAAATTCAATCAAAAAAAGAAAATTGATCTAAATTGGAAGAAGGTTACGGTAAGAAAAATTAGTATAATTTTTATATGTAATCAGATCGAATCAAAATTATTTTGATTAATCATGACTAATACTAACATATCGACGCTTGCACGTAGTGTCCAAAGCAAGGAGATGTTGTGTCATGTGGGTATTTTGTGTTGAGATATATGAGAGACATTATTATGGATGAACGCAATGTTCTAATTTAAAAAAATGTAACAACTTTTTTATATATTTCTAGTACAAATAAAATTGTTATGTTTTTATAATTAAAATAGTTTGTTATCCATTTTATTTATCTTTTTATTTTTAATATGAGATCTTGTAATGCATTAGAAAAGTCTCAAATACTCAAGACGAACTTGACGTCATCAGAGTTGAGTGGATTAAAGCCTTCAATGAGACTTTGTAAATATTTTGCATTAATGCATTTTGATGATGAGAGCACTTTAATAGGGAAATTGTATTTCCAAACTCCTAATAGTATCTTTATGTTTATACTTTACAATTATAGAGTTCAGTTAAATATCAAAATCTAGATAAATTGTGATATTTTTTATATATTATTTGAAATAGTTTGAATTCAAAATGAGATGATATAAATTTAGTATGAGATTGTGAATGTTATTAATTAGCTGATATTGCATTTAATTAGTATGTATAAGTAAAAGTTGGAATAGTAAAAGAATTTCTCTAATTTAAATATTAGAACATCATTATATATTGTTGGCGGCACAACAAGCTTATTAGGTAGGAAAGGGTAATATAGAACTTCATAGTGGCAATTAATATTTTTTTTTTAAAAGATGAGATGACAATTTTTTAAAATACTATCATCTTAAGTATAAAGCACATTCTTAAAAGATGACGGTTCTAGAAATTTTATCACCAAATAATGGCGACTTAAAAATAAATGGTCATCTTTTATATGTAACGATGACGCATTTTCATAAAAATCAGTCATCTTTATTCTAAAAATTAGATGACAGATTTGGTGCAAATGTGTCATCTTTCTTATAGAGATTTGATGACAGTTTTTGTAAAAAAGTGTCATCTTTTTTTCATATTAATGATGATTTTTAAAATAACCATCATTGTTTATATTAACACATAATGGTTTTTTAAATAGTTTCATTACTTTGCGAAATTTTCTATCAAATATGTCATTGTTTATACAATGGATGATAGATTAATTAACAACTATCATTATATTAGCTTAAATTGATGATGGTTTAAAAAAAAACTGTCAACTTTAGTATATATAAGATGACAATTTCAAAGAAAATCTGACATATTTAGGTGGCGATTGATTGCGCTTCCAAACGCAAATTTTCCGGCGTTTACGTTAAAAAGCGGCGGTTTACAATATTTTGTGTGTTTGATACAACTTTTAAAAACTGCATTTGGTGCGTTTTAACTCAATTGATCAAATTTTACCGCTGTTTTGAAAAGCGGATGAAAGACGCTTCGCGCAACAGCGTTAAAACGCAGCTATGTGAAATGTCTATACTACCCTTTCAGAAATTTAGAAATTCCATCGTCTGTCCGCGATTAAAATCAGTTTCGTTCATCAAATATGTCTTCCATTCAATTCACAGCAGCGGCAACTAATCTCCTCGACGACGACCACCGTCACAGCACCGATTAAACTATTGACGATGACGACGACGATGTTCAAGCGAAACCCATCGAAGACGACGACGGTAAACCCATTTGATGTGAAACCCATCGACGACGAACCCAACCCTGATCAAGACAGTGACAAAAATCGATGCCATTGACGACCCCTGTTTGCTATCGACGGCATTGACGACGACGATTCGAAGTCAGATCGAAATCAATCCTTCCGTTTACCCCTTTTTCCGATCGGAACCCCTTTTTTCCAATCTCTGTGAGTTCTCTCTTTCTCTCTCTCTCTCTCTCTCTTTCTCTCTCTCTCTCTAATTGATTTCAATTTCTATGAACAATTCTTGTCGAAATTGCACATTGAACAGAAAATTTTCTGTTAGGGTTCTAATTTGTAGATTTTTATTAAAATAACAAAAATAGAAATAATTTCTATAGATTTTTGCACCAACAGGGCATGTATATCGATTTAAATTTGTGTGAATGATTCTTGATGAAATTGTGTATTAAAGGTTGGATTAACAGAAATTTTTCTGTTAGGGTTCTAATTTCTTGGTAGATTCTTGATGAAATGCTGTGTTCATTTGTTATTTTTTGATCTTCTTGTATCTATTATGATTCGAGTGAAATCATAGATTTTTTTGTTTGCTTATTAATTCATTTATGGACCTGGGATTTTGGGTTTCCTTTTGACATAAGTGTTTAGATTTTGTTTAAAATTTCATTTTTGGTTTGGTTTGCACTCTAAGTTCTGTTTTGTAAACTTAATACATTTGTATCTTTTTCATTCATGTAGTTGTCAAGGACTATATACCTGGAGTTTAGATTTTAATTTGGAATTGATTTTAAAAGTTATTTTAAGTTCAGATGGCATGGATTCTATTTTTTTCCAGATTGAATTTTCTTATATTCAACTGTCCCTTTGAGTATGTTTTTCTTATAGGGAGTTTAGAAGCCAAGTAAGTATTTGTTAGAGTTTAGGTTCATAGAATTTTTAAAATTGAGATAAGTTGGGTTAAAAATGCGTATCTGGATTCTATTGATTCATGGTTGTGACACATTTACTGTTATTCTGGTTAGAGTTTGATTGCATTTTGTGATTTAATTAGCAACCGGGAGGGGTGTTGGCGGTGGTTTCTAAAGTATGTGATAGGTTTTGCCAATGGACATTACATGGCAATAAGGTTGGTAGATCCTCCTTACAACTTGAAATACTTTTACCTCTCTAACAGTTTTTTTTTTCTTTCTATTATACTAGTATACTCCTTTAGAAATATCCAATCCAATTGTTAATGGTTCACTCTTGCATATGGTACGATATTCATGCGTTATGGCATAAGTTCTATAGAATTTTTTAAATTTTTTATAGAATTTTATTATATTTATCTATATTTAGTGTAATTATATATTTTTAGGGGTATTTTAGTAATTTTTTATGCATTCTGCGTACATTATATTGGATTGTGTATTATGTAGGTATTTTGTTTATCAAGAAAATTTTATATCTCTATTTTTAAGAGGAGATGTTGTCGAAATTTCTATAGAATTATAAATTTTTCTATAATTTTTTTTGGAATTATAAACATTTTAAAATTAAAATAATTATTTTTTTAATTTTTTATATAATTTTATTATATTTATATATATTTAGTGTAATTATATATGTATAGGGGTATTCTGGTAATTTTTATGCATTTTGGTTGTATTATCAAGCTTAAGGTCATTCTGGTCATTTTACCCTACTACAGCAGATTTTAGAAGCTGTATCAAACAGTAATTACCAGATTCTAGTCAGCAGCACAGTAGTTTTAAAAAGCTCTATCAAACAAGTTTTTCAGCTTTTCAGATTCTGACAGCATATTCAGACAGTAGATTCTGACAGCAGAAGCTGACAGCAGTTTTAAGAAGCTGAATCAATCAACACCTTAGTATTACAGTATAATGACGGGTGTTCAAAAAACTATCATCTATCGTCATTTTTGTAGTTGTGGGAACCGACTCATCGATACTCCTAATTGGTGATGCTCCATTTGTTTTCTCCCACTAGTTATTTCTATAACCCGTCGAATTTCTTTAATTTCTAATTTAGATAGAAAATTCTAAGAGTGGCTCATAAAAAAAATCACATGATCACAACCCTTTAAATGCAAAATCCAATGGTTGAGATTTATCCTCTGGATAACTATCTCCGAGATTTGTGCTATCTAGATACTCTTTCAAATAGAACTTCAAGCAATACTATATCCAATGGGTCAATGCTTTTTGCAAGCTGGAGTAATATTGCAGCAGAAGATATTATTCAAATAGAACTTCAAGCAATACTAAAAGCGATGAGGTTTGCTAGATCAAGGGGATTGAACCGACCTTTGATTTCTTCAGATTCATTATATTCAATCAAATGCATAAAAAAAGAAATCATTCCATCACAGAAACATGATGAAAAGATGTTGGAAATTGCAAAATAGAGACTTATTTTTGCGAATTGTTTTTTTGAATTTGTTTGGAAATTAGATTTTAAGAAAGAAAATTTCTTTCAAAATTGTCATTTTTGTTTAATTATTATTATTATTATTATTATTATTTTGCATTTAATCATAAAAAATGATGAAAAAGTCACTACTAAAACCTTCAAAAATGCTGATTTTGAATAAAAAAACTTGGAGCTTTTTTTTTTTATAGTTCTATGCAGCAACTTCAGATCAAACTTGTTTTAGAATATTCGGTAAGTACATATTGAACATAACTTCCTACTAAACCTACCAAACAATATCTATCAAAGAACATAACTTATTTTTTAGTGTGAGCCTGAACAATCTAGCACTAAAAGGAAGTATGGAGAGATTTTCAATTTAAAAAAAGGGGTGTCACCAAGCCACCTTATATTTGTGGATGATTTAATAATTTTCTCTAAGACAACTTCAATGTCCTTAAAGGCTATAAAAGATTTTTTGGAATCTTATGAATAGGCTTTGGGTTAGTAAATTAGCTTGGAGAAAAGTTGTTTCTTTGTGATAAATCATATGGCAGAAAGGAGAATCGAGATTATCAAGACAATTATGGGTTTCCCTAAGGGTTCTCTTCCTACCAATTACTTGGGAGTCCCGTTGTTCCCTGGTAAAATTATGAGAGATTGATCTCCAAGATTTTGAGGAAGATGATGGGCTGGAAATCAAATCTTCTTTCTGAAGGAGAACGTTTAACCCTACTATCTCATGTTCTATTTTCCATCTCAGTGTACCTTATTTCAATTTTGCCTATTCCTAAGTCTATTTCAAACTCATTGAAGTCGTGTTTTGCAAAGTTCTTTTGTGGAGGCACTAAGGGTAAGAGGAAAAATCATCTTGTGGCTTGGTATAAAGTTTGTAAACCAAAGCTAGAAGGTGGTCTGGGTATTAAAACGCTTTATGAGGTTCATAAAACTGGTTTAATGAAGACCTACTGGAGATTGACAACTGAGAAAGGGCTATGGATAGATTACCTCAAGAAGAAGTATGTGAAGGATGGTAATTTGTGGTTTCCTTCTAAAACAAGAGGCTCAAAGCTTTGGAAAACTATTTAGAGTTTTCTTAAACCAACAATCAGTCTTACAAAAAGATTGATTGGAGACGGAGCAATGCCTTCTCTTTTCTTACATAACTGGAGAGGTTCCAGTACATTAATTGACTATTTTTCAAATGAAAATAAAAACATTTTGGTGATAGAGGTTTGGGGTCAAGAGGGTTGGAACATCTCTAGGCTTAGAAAATTGGTTCAGGATAGTGCGGCTGTGGAAGAGATTATTGCATCAAATATTTAGCAAAGGAGTTATGATATAAATATCTGGATGGCGTCAAAATCAGGGTTGTTTTCATCTCGATCGGCATGGGAATCATTAAGAAGCAGGGGAAATGTTTCTCAAATTTGCAAGGCAATATGGAATGCAAAGGTGCCTACTAAGATGAAGACTTTGGTATGGAAGATATATCACAAAGCTTGTCTGGTGGACCAATTACGAAAAAAATGGGGTATATTCTTGGCTTGAAGGTGCTCTTGTTGTGAAGGTGAGGAAGAATTTGTTGATCACCTTTTTATCAATGTTCTTTAACGTTGGAGGTGTGGAATTTTTTTTGGCTGCCACCTACTAGATGAGCGAATAAAATTTATGATGCTTGGCTTATTGCTTAAATAGGGCCAATCGAAAAATTCCCAATTCAGTATTGTCAGTGGAATGGTTCCATGGGTAATTTGTTGGAACATACGGATAACTAGAAACAGGTGTATTTTCGATGGCTTGAAGCCTTCAGCTCAAGGTATCATTTATAATTGTCTAAAATGGGGTAAAAGAATTTGAGGAACATCAAACTTTTAAATATCTATCTTCAGATAATGCTATCCGGAAGTTATCGAAAATTGGATTACATAGAAGATAGATTTCGCGTCGTTGTATAGTTAGAGTCTGCTGGGAAACACCGCCCCTAGGCTGGTACAAACTAAACACTAATGGATCGGCCATTTGCAATCCAGGTTTAGCAGGTGGAGGTGCTATTCTTCGAGACAAGCATGGAGATCTTGTGGAAGCAGGTCATTGGAATTTTGGAGTGGCAACTAATAACATTGTAGAAATCTATGTTGTGGTAGCTGCGTTGTAGAGCTTTGATCTAATTGGGGAAAAAATCATCATTGAAACAGATTTTGCAATTATAGTGAAAGGTCTCGCAAACCAAACAATTTCTTGGAGACTAGATGAATGGGTGCATAAGGCAAGGACTATGATTTTGAAAATAGATGTTTGTGTAATTAATGTTTGGAGAGAAGCGAATGCAACTACAAATGCACTTGCTGCAGTAGCAACTCACAACCCTCAAGTCATTAATATTCAAATGAGTTTTTGATTTGCCTTGAAATGTAAGAAAAACTTATAATGGAGATAAGCTTGATCTTCCCCAATTCAGATCTATAATTCGTTAGGGTCCTCCTTATGTATATTTTTTTACCAAATTAATACAATTCATCGTGCTTGCTTAACAAAAAAAAGAGTAATGTTCGATAGGAAGTTATATATGGTAGGTCCAAATTGAATTTGCTAAAACAAATTCGGTCTGAATATATTGAATAGAACTACAAAAAATCTTCGACTTCTTTAATTCGAAATCGTTGTTTTTGAAGGTTTTGATAATGATTTTTTCACCATCTTTAAATGCAAAAAAGTATAAGAATAATTAAAAAAAGAAGATTTTGAAAAGAAAAAACTTAAAACCTAATATCCATTTATTCAATCTCTAAGAAGCTCAAAAGTAGATGAGGTTGAAGTAGAAGAAGAAGAAGATTGAAGGGGAGAGAGAGAGAGAGGCAAACGGTACAGAAAAGAGAGAATGGAGAGAGAAGATGGTTTAGGTTTTTTGATCGATAAATGGTAGGTGTATGGAGAGGGTAAAAATCTAACTACTTATTTTTTTTTTTAAATTAAGTGGGCGTGGTGAGCCTATTTAGTGGGCACGAGTAGCAGGTCCCATTTATTAATTAATGCATCTTAACGTGTGCCCTCGGGCACATGTTACAAAACCCATTGATGTGATTTCCCCGTTATTATAAGATCTTGACTTACCACATCTTTGACTTCCTATGACAGCTGACGTAGCAATGTGTAGCTAACCATAAAAACCTTTCCTTGAGGAATAAAATTTAGAGTAATGATTTTTTTACACCCCATGACGTGGCATTTGATAGAATCATATTTTTTTATGGGGATGTCCAGTTGTCTATCTAAAAGAAAAGGATCTGTGTTCTAGCTCAGGCCACGTTTGCAGGCATATATATGTCAGAGGGGCATCGGAAAATCATGACTCTAAACTTTATAGTTATCTACACTCTGCCACATCAGCAAAGTGTTGAGTTTAGCATCATAGGATGTCACCGTAGACGGCTCTATCAAGAAAGAGAGCACCTCGAGAGTGACTCCTGTGTCTTCCAAATCTAGTAAATGTACCCCCCAACTTTAATCCTCCTGGTAGTCACAAAATTAAAAAAAAAAAAAATTTTGAAAACTAGTAAAATTCTCCAAATTAAAGGTTAGTCAATTAATTGACGAATTGACAAATTAATTGAGATTCCTTCAATAGTCATGGAATGAGATAACATTTTTACCCTTTACCCTCCAAAATTTTAGATTTTTCACCTTTCAAATATGAAGAAGAAGATGGGTTAAGAGAGAGTTTGAAGATGATAGGATTTGGTAAGAAACCTACAAAAAATATTTAGTATGATTTTTGAAAATTTACCTACATTTTTACGAATCTTTCCCAAATTTATCCGAATTAATCAAATGGAACCCTCATCAAGTAGTTACTGAATCCAAGATTTGTTACTATGGTCTTCTCTAATAAATTAATGAAAAAAGTAAGCTAAAAACCCTCATCTTCTACATTCAACCAGTATTATGTAGGATAAATAAGACTTTCACCCCTTTAAGTTTGGCATAATTCTATGTTGACCACCTAGGATTTCTGACAATTGCTCTTACCTTGCCTATAGATATGTAACAGGCTCACTTACCCCCTCTCCGTCTAATTGTCATCAAACGAAAATTAAATATAATTTGTAAATTTTTTAAAAGATTATATTACCCTTTTTAAAATGTCTTTCTTTTTCATAAACAAAGTATCCTTGCAAAAAAATACATTCAGGCATAATAGTGTGAAAATATTTAGATGGGCCATTTTTATCTTTATAATTTGTTTAATAAAAAAATATCAAATATGAGGGTGAAATAGTAAAATGGTATTTGAGTCCTAAAATTATCTGAGATAGGGAGGTAGTGTAATTATCAAAACATTAGGTGGTGAACATAGAATTACACCAAATCATAGAGGGTCAAACTGTAATTTATCCTATTATGTACATCTCTAGCTAAATAGAAAGTTGATTTTCTTTGACTCGAAACGTTGACCAAATAATGTTAAGCCCTCAAAATGACCAAAGACTTCCAAAGTGGAAGGTTACCAGATAATAACTTCCATACAAGTTGATGCAGGACAATAATTATGATGGGTCCAAGATCTAGAATACTCGATTATACTATGGGAACCTTAATTTCATTTTCATCTTTATTTGTGTGGGGAAGCCTAGAGAAATGTAGTTTCAAGTTTGAACTACATGTATTAAATGTTTAAAAAAAAAAATAGGGTTCTACCTCTTGAATAGAGGTGGCCACCCTGAAAAGGATGCTATTGAATTGAGCCAAAGTTAAGTTAAAGGGTCTTGAGCGCTATCTTTTGAACTTATAGGAAGTAAGTCCCACTGCATGGTCATCAAGTATTTATGAGTAATCAATGATTCGAAAATAAAGGTTCAAAGGATATTTTTTTATCTACCCGCTCCTTGAGATTAGAACTCCAATGGATTAGAGACTATTCACTTGATCTGATGGTTAGGACTCACTTGATCATATGGTTGAAATCTCCACATCTACTTGCAGAGGGCCGGCTCAAGCATAAGAACACTTAGACCACTGCCCCACAATTATAGAAGGACCCCAATAATTTTGTTAAGGATTATTCGTTGATTCAAAAAATAAAAAAATTTAATAAACCATTTAAGAATCAAGATTTTTCTCGGGGTACACAACTGCACATCCCCATAAAACATGTGCAGTTGTGTATCCTAATGAAAAAAATCTATGGTTCTTGCACCTGCCACATCAGTGAGTTTTTTATTTACCCAGTCATGTTGTCAGGTTGGGTTCCAAAATCTAGACTTTTTTATTTTTATTAAATCCCTTTCACGTTGGAATTGGGAGTTTTAATATTTTTTCAATAAATAAATAAACAAATAACTTAAAATAGGGATAAGATCTCTTAGATTTCCCTGTTTTTATTTTTATTTTATTAAACCCCCTTGTACGTAGGAATTGGGATATAAGATTGTTGAATAATGCTGGAGTAACACTGTTAGGAACATCGGGGGGGGGGGGGGGGGGGGGGGGGGCAGGACATTGGTGTGCACAGAACCATAGATGCTTTTATAGAGATCTCACTTGTATATCGAAGAAAAAGCATCTATGGTTCTTACAATGAGGAAGATCTTGGATAGTTTACAAGTCTGACGTGGAATTTTTAGCTTGTCACCCACAAAACTCTTTTTAACATTCAATTGGTAAAGAAAGGATGAGGAAGATCTTGGATAGTTTACAAGTCTGACGTGGAATTTTTAGCTTGTCACCCACAAAACTCTTTTTAACATTCAATTGGTAAAGAAAGGAACAAATCCAAACTGAGGCTTCGTACAACAATTATTGCCAAACCATCCACCATAGCATTTTCCTTCCTCCATGTATGTAGAAATTTATAGTGAAGTTCCTCATGAGTCTTCTAATTAATCTGATGAAGCCAATGGTCCAACCTCCATGGATAGCTTGATCCTTTAAGAATGTTTACAATTAGAAGTGAATCCATTTCGCTTTCAACATTTTTCCTTCCATGTCAAAGCACTCCATAGTAGTAATCAACGTTCTACACTCCGGAATGTTATTTGTATGAGTCACCAAAATACAACTGAGCAGCTGCAACAAGGTTTCCATACTCATCTCTTAGTACTCCTCCACCTCCAAAAGGCCCAGGATTTGTTTAGCAAGCACCATCGTCAACATTTAGTTTAAGCCAGCTATTTGTTTGTTCTTCCAAGCAATAGTTAGTCTTTTTTTTTTATGAACTGTTGTATTTCATTCACTGATAAGATTTTTGTTTACATATATAATTGTATAGGGAAGACTAGCTTTAATGTTTTGTCTCATTATGTTTCTCAATATATTGTTGAGCTAATAATGGGTTTTATTAGATGCTTAGATAGATTGCCAAGGTGGAAGGCTTCTGGTCATGCATCAACAATACAAAAGTGAGATCCCCAGGTTATAAAAATGCCAAGGTGATACCAAGCAGAGGGATAACAAGACCTTTATTGAAATGGTGCACTTTTTTTTGAAGGCTAAATGTGACAAGAGTTGTGGGATGCAATCCTATGTGGTCTTCACTTCTTTGGAATTTTACAAGTGGCAAGCTATACGGTTCTTGCTATTTCATGGTTTGTCCAAAACATCTCTAGTTGTCCAATGCATTCTCGATTTTTATCTTTTTTATTAATATCCCTTATTTGATTTATCATGATAGACGGGGAAGTCTTTATACCGTGGTTTATCCTGTACTAATGGCATACGTCCTTTCACACATATTTGTATCATCTTGAGGAGACACATCTCCATACATAATGGAAAGGGAAAAAGTTGCATAAAAAAGAGGCATCCCAAGAAACTTTCATTTCGCGTATTGTTTTAAATTAGTTGTATAGTTTTGTTATTTGGCATTATGTTACTTGGGGCGTCGATTCACTCGATTCAATTTGGGTCGTGATTCCTATTTAACCTAGTTCATACAAATAAAAGTTCATCTATCACCCAAGAGCTTGCAAGAATTTTGTATGATGATCTAACTTTAACTATTCTCGTTGATCTAATATATAAAAGGGGGGGTCCTTTGAACCTAGTTTACCAATCAAAAAAAGAATTTAATGTCATAGACGGTATTAGATTAGTTGTACTAGTCACATAGTCACATAGAAGAAGATCTATGTCGCAGGGGCATGTCATCAATTTTAAAACACAGGAATGATATTAACCAAAACCAAAACAAAGGTATCTCTAATATTTACGAACATAGATTGAATATTTTTCAATTTCACATGTTTGACCTTCATTTTTCCTTGCATTTTTCTCGGCTACAAGTAAAATGTACTAAAAGGGAAATAGAAAGACCCAAGCAAACATAATTGTGTAATCTTAATTACACTCAAGCAACCACACTCCATATTATGAAAAAGAACATAAAACCATGAAGTAGAGGATCTCTCACAACTGCTAGGGCAGCTACTTATTACATGAATATCACTCTAAATACAAAGATAAAACCATCAAGCTAGAAGGTCGATCACAACTGCTAGGCCAGCTACTTATTACATGAATATCACTCTAAATACAAAGATAAAACCATCAAGCTAGAAGGTCTATCACAACTGCTAGGGCAGCTACTTATCACATAAGCATCACTTTATTAAAACACTAAGATAAACCACTAGGAGGACCTCTCCTTATTTTATATATATCCATATCATCTACAAAGTCAGTGTAGATGAATGGGTACTGATGGAGGGTGACCGTGATGTGGTGGTGGTGAGTGTGGTGGAGGGTGACCGTGATGTGGTGGTGGTGAGTGTGGTGGAGGGTGATGATGAATAGGAGGAAAATGTGGTGGTTTGTGTGGTGGAGGGTGATGATGAAATGGAGGAAAGTGTGGTGGTGGTGGCTTGTGGAAAGGAGGACGATGTGGCGGGTGGATAGGGTGTGGGGGGTGAGGAAGAAGAGCTAAAGAAGGGGTAAGGGTGAGAGCCATCACCACCCCAAGGAGCAACACCAGTAGGTGTAGGACTACTGACATCTTCAAGATTATAGTACAAAACTAGACCAAATGTAAGTATATTTAGGTTTTATTGGTTGGCTTTTTATAATGGAATTGGACCTCTATTAGCCAGACACGTGTAAGCATCAAGGCTAATTGAGTTTAGATGGAGACTCAAACCTAGAATATTTACTGTCAGATCTGTCTTTTGTTCATACATTTATGATTTCCGGAAGGTAGATTAAGTTAGACATACGTAACCACATTTTGATGAATCTCTGCGACACATAACTATATTTTCAATGAGTGTGATAAAATGACTGGCCAGATGGCATACTCAATTAACTCATTGACATGACAAGTTCCGAGCTGTAGATCTTTCCGTCTCAAGATACATGATTGTACTTCCGTGTAAAAAAGTGTATCTTGAGAGAGCCATGTATCCCAAAGTGGAAAGATTTACGGTTTCAAAACTTATCCACATCAGTGAGCTGATTAAGTATGTCACCATTTCAAATGATCTCATGAGTTCCTTCACCTTGGTTTTTTCTTATGGACTGATAGAAAATGACCTAAAATACCCTCTTCTTTAACGTCTAACAAATAAAGATACTCTTGATAGTAAAACGTGGGGACCTATGTCACTACAGTAAAATAGTGCTATAGCGACGGTTGCGACCGTCGCTATAGGTACACAATACCGTCGCAATAACATCTAGCGACAGTCAGGGAGGCCGTCGATAGTCGTCGCTAATAATCCCATCGCTAAATGTTATATCGACGGCCAACAATTGATAGAAACGTCGTTAGGTACAAGACTTACAGCGACAGCCGCTATTGGCCGTCGCTATAGGGTAGTCTTTTTAAAAAAAATATGTTTACTCTTCAGCTACAGCTACGGTTTTGGCTGTCGCTATTAAAGCTTTTGAAAATAAAATAAAAATTTTACACCAGCCCCCTCATTTATTGCTGAATATTGGAGATATCCCTATATTTTGAAGTTGATGACCTACCCCAACTATCAATATGAAAAGACCTAAATGCCCTCTCTATTAGATCTCATTGTGCTACTATTACATAGACTGATACAAATTCTCACAGAATCCAACTCACACACACATAATAAAATGGTCACTGGAATCCAACTCACGCATAGGCAAGCACACACACACACACATACACTCCAAGTCACACACACACACACACGTGCAAAGATACACACACGAGCGCACTCACACACACACATATAAAGGTTGAAGAAAGGAGAAGCCGTCATCCACATCTACATCACCCTAGAAAGCTTAAAACAAGCACCGATCAGCATAAAACTCCAGAGGATACAGTATAAAATGCTCTAAGAAACGTAAGAAGAATGTAAAATATCATTTATCAATGAATTAAGCACACTCACATTACTCAAGCTCGCTTCCATCTCAAGATATTGAAGTCCCTTTTGTACAAATGTAATAAGAGCACCAAGGGAGACTAAGTTACCATCAATTGGACATTTAGTGATCCCTGCCTCATATCCGAAAGCAAATGCTAAATGCGTGAAACCTGAGAAAGAGCATATTAGGAACCCCCCTAAACAATTTGTGACACATGGAATAAAAGAAGAATCATGCTAATAATCTGAAGAAAAAAAAAGGATCTAGAACAATGCAAGAGTTTTCAGATCATCCAATCTTCCCTTGTTCTTAAATCATATAAGAAAAACAAATCTGAATTCAAGGATAATATGCCAAGCTAATGTCAAATGAAAGAAGGACAAGGAACCAAACAAGGACTGGCCAAGAATGCCTAATAAGCAGGTAATCAAAATCAGTTAGGAAATTCAATATGCAATATGCAACTAAGACTATAAGTTAAATGGGACAGTTTTAATGAGTAGCGCTTCATGAGGTCACTTTACTCAAAGCAGAAAAATAAAATAAAATAAATGGAAAAAATACACGTTATTTAAAGATTAAAAAAATTCTAGACCACTAACTGCAGCATATTCTTGAAGATAGTGATATGACAAATAATCTGAACCGTTAAAGCTCATGTCATTCGAAACCAAAACATGGCTGCAAATACACGTTATGGGATATGGAAGTGAATTACCGATGCTCTATAAAACATGATGATTTCATTTGATAGGGCACTTGTCATCCTAATATTTTTTGACAGTGTTTTCACTAGTAATGTCTAGTTCAATCTGGGTATTCAATCATGGGACATGTAGTCACTACCCATATGAAATGCCTAAAATGTGCATGTGAACCCAATCAATAGTAAAACAAAAAGAATTCAATAACAAGTAACCAATCAGTACATAATGACGAACCAAAATTCTTAACAGATGGGTCAAAATTAAATAACAAGTAATAGTAAAATAAAACATTCAATAAGAAATGAAAAATGGTTCATCTTCATACTTAAAAAGTGAATGTGAACCTAAGTATGTTGTATTTAGACTTGCAAACTTGGCAATATGATAGAAGTAAATCAAAAGCATCACTATCTTGGTAATTGAATAACACAAGAGATGGGCAGTACGTACCTTAACAGGTTTTGTCTGTGAGGGCCCAAAACAGAACATCAAGATTACTTAAATTAATAGGAGATAGAGATTTGTTTCTTTCCCAACACTAATATTTGAACTATAGTAGATGCTCCACAAGGAAAACTGTATGAGAAGCTCAACACGTTGTAACAAGAAGGTCCAAATAAATCATCCCCAAAGGGTCTCTACATTTTTCCCCACAATTGACATAGGTTGCATGCCTCTCATTAGCCTTCCAGAATATAGGTTTAAGAATTATTGACCTCTTCAAGTCTCTCTCCCTTTTTTTGCTAGGCAACCTCTTCAAGTCTTTCAATAACAAAAGACTTAGCTTTGGACATAATGGAATGGAAAAACAAAATTATTTTTAGTGGGTCTGATATTTGTGTGGTTTAGTGGCTTGGTTTTGTTGTAGGTTTTGTTTTGTTTCCTTTGTTGGTCTTCTTGATCTCAATTTTCATTGCAATTTTAGTTATCAAACAATAACAATGGTGTTGCTTAATAATTAGAGAAAATGTAACATTAGTGATCCCTTGTGATTTCTAAATATAACATAAAGGTCCAAAGATAAGCAACTTTCTGAATAACCTGACCTGAATGTGATTTTGCCCTTCGAGATATTCTACTATCAAGTAAACAACAAATTTGAAGCGAAAGAAAAGATACATAAGAGCAATCTTAGAGATACCTCTCGGACAGATGTCTGAGTAATTTCCTGAAGTAAATACCACAGGTCGGAGTCCTGCAAAGACTCCCCAAGAATCTGATATTAATACCAAATTCACTTTATAAACTAAAACTACCAAATCAAATCGAATTATTTTTATCAAATTTAAACCAAGAAAGAACCAAATCATCAAAATCAATAACTCAAAGAAACATATGGTACTCCTCTGCTACCGATATTATGTCTTATAAACCCCCACATCTTTCCTTCTTTCACTTACGATTTCCTTAATCAAATAAAATAAAAACATAAAAAATAACAAGGGATATTTATATCAATTGCCAACCAGAGATAAAATGAGAACGACCAAACAATCTTTTAACCATAGTAGAAGACAAAGCCCCCAATCTCACAATGTTTGGATGCTTAACCCTTCCAATTGCTTGTAGCAAATTCCTTCTCCCATTTGGAACTCCATTACCCATTAGAAAATTTTAACAAAAATAATAACAGCAAAAGAAAAAAAAAATCTTAAAATAGATAATTTAGAACAAGTGATTTTTCTTTTCCATGTAATGCACCCACAAAATCAGAGAAACAACTTAGTAAAATTAAAAACAAAAACTAAAAGAAATACATCTTGAGTAAATAAGAATTTGCTGAGTTGAATTGTAGTAAATGCATTATATTTATCAGTCTATTCACAAGGAATTTTGGTGTCTACTTTTCAAGAATTTTATTTATGGATGGGAGTCTACATATCATTACTTAATAAAACTAAAATTAAAAACTGAAGCCAAACAAAAGAATGGCATCAAGGGCATGGTTTGTCAAGAAATGCTTGCAATATTCATGTTCATCCCATTTTGAAGAAAAAAAAAATGAGATGATAGGATAAATATTAAAAATTGGTGAACATTTTATAATGAAATTCTCACTTGTTGCTAAAACATGAAGAGACAAAAATCTTCAACAAGATAGATATCTATAATATAAAAGTGGAATAATAAAAGAAGATTAACATACCCCCAATAAAGAAACATATGGGAAGTAACCTATGTCAATTGTGGGGGGAAATTTAGAACGCTATATACACTACAATTAGAGGAAATCTGATGAAGAATGCATGAACTTATCACCAAGAGTGAAGACCCATTCAGGTTTCTAAATAAGTATTTGATAAATAACATACAAGTTCACTCACCAACTCCGAGGTAAGTGTTGACACTTGCATATCAAGTTGTTCCAGTGAAATTTTTGTTTTCCCTGTAAGGAAAGACCATATGAGCCCTTCACATCTAGTACTCAAAAAAAGCTGTAACTACTTGTGGCATGTTTGTTGGACAACAAACGTTCACAACACAAAGAAAACGATATCTCATCCTATTCCTTGAACAACTCAATTTAATAAAGATTGAGTAAACCACATATCAATATCACATAAAACTCATATAAAAATTGGAGGATTTAAACATGTCTACCTCTACATGCTCTGAAATTAAGGACTCGAAGAATAAATGGTGGCATTGCTGATGATCCATCTGTCTCGGCAAGCTGGAGATCAAAACATAAATAGGAGTAAGGATACCATCAAGTATATTTAACTTGAAAAGGAAAAGAGAATGATTAATTAAGAAACCTAGAAGAAAAACACAGTAAACAAATGTGGAAAAGAAAAGATTTTATTAAAAGAAAAGAAAAAAGTATTTCAATAATTACCTACTCCAAAAATTCTAAAAGATCTTTATCATAAAAATTGACACCTAAAATACAAGGTACCTGCATGAACAATGAAAGATTTATAAACTACAAATTTGTTGCAAAAAAAATTAGGAAGCACCCTGCAGTATTGATGAAAGATCAAGCGAAGCTTTTACTACTTTTGAACGAATAGCCATCCAACTTTGACTCCAAACAACATGGTTGAACAATGTTGAATTCGCTTCGTTATGGTTGTGATTGATGTGCATATGTGATTGACACATCAACCTTAAATATGTTTCAAAAATATGATAGTTCATGAAACTATAGAAATAATATATCAAGTAACACACAAACAAACCCAAACAAACAAGAAACAATACACCATTTTCAATCAACAAGAAGAACAGAACAACAATCAAATTCAGATCAAACAAATGGGATGAACAAACAATCTGAAACATTGGAACAATAAGAATGGCATTGAACAACAACAATCCTTCATTCAATCTTGCAATCTGTGGAAATAGGGAAAAAAAATAAAATCACAAGCCTTGAAGATCAAAATTTTCCACATGGTTGAGGCATTGGAAGTAATCTATCTCAAAACATGACAAACAAATTACAGCATAACATAAAAATCTAGGATTTAGGTCATCGATTGGAGAGAAAAATCAACAAAATTGCAGGAAATCATACCTTTTCTGTCGAAGGAAGTCTATTTCTCAAATTTCGGGAGGCCGAGATCGGATCGGATCTATTGAAATTGAACCCTCATGTGTTTGAGAGACAGAGTTCATTTGTAAATCGATTTTGAAATGAGAGAGAGAGAGACGATTTAGTGAGAGACAGAGAGAGTGATTCCGTGAGAGAGAGAGATCAGAGTGAGTTTGAGAATTTGAGATGAGAGACAGAGATCTTACATAAAAGTCGCAGTTAATTCTCTTTGAGACGAGAGACAGAGTGATTCAGTGAGAGAGTGAAATCAGACTGGTTTTTGGAGTTCGAGAAGAGAGACGGAGAGAGTGATTCAGTGAGGTGCGTCTTAAATTACTTTATAGCGACGATCAAAATCTGACCGTCACTTAAAAGTCGCAGCTATTTCCCCTTTTTCCTGTAGTGTGTGTAAATCATGTACCGCACATGTGAAAATTAATTTGAAGAAATGATGCAATCATCCTGAGGTGAGCTATAACTCGAAGAGTTTCGATTGTAGTGCGAGCATCGACAACCCTAAGGTATACACATGGGGAGGACATCCTCCAAAAATTGGAGTATTGTGCCCTTGATCTAAAACCCTTTAATTATTACTATTATAATGATAGAAGACCGAATAGAAAACACCAAAATTTAGATCCCAAAAATGCCTCTACCTTAACATTTAAACTTATTATAATCAGAGTCATTTTGATCAATAACAAAGAAAATTACAATCTCTTGTTGTGAAAATCATGGTAGTTAATTTTGAAAATTACAAAACATATCTTTTTTCCTGAGTAATCATTAAAATCAACCTTTAATTAATATTTTAAAATACAAATAAATCCTTTACATGTGCTTGTAGATGCCACTTTCTAGTAGCATTTAACGTGACATTTATCTTTCTCGACTTGTCGTCTCTATCTATGGTTTATTTTGACTTTTTCTTTTGTTGACTATTCAAAAATCCATAGATGTGTCAAATACCAGATGGTCCACAAAGGAACTAAACACAAATACTATTGCAGTACGTTATCAGTAGTAGCACGAGTATTTTTTGCTGACAGTGCTCATTGAATCCTTGGTCTCTCCCCTGTCAACTATATAAGGGTAGTTTTGTAAGTGACATGGTTAATTTGTAAATTAGGGATGCCATTCAATACACGTGGGTTCATGTGATTGGTGAATCCTGAATTTCTGTGAGCAAAACATTATTCGTAGTAGCACTTCATTCAGATATTGCAAGAAACCCCACCTTCCTATTCATCTTTTTCTTATTTTCGAAGGATGATTGGCGCTTTTGTATTGAAGGCTTCCTATTGGTCTTTTTCTTATTTTGAATTGACCTCCTAGCGTGACAAGTTTGGAACTGTACATCTATACGCCTCGGGATACACAATTATACTTCACCATAAAAAAGTGTATCTCAAGGGAGTCATGTATGCCTAGGCACACAAATCTACGATTCCCAAACTTGCCATCAGGGAGTCAATTGAGTATGCCACTTGGCAAGTCATATTATCAGGACTCTTTATAAATACACTTTTTTATGGGGAAGTGCAATCGTGGATCCCGAGGGGTATAGATTTATAGTTCGTGAACTTGTCATGTCAGGGAGTCGATTGAGCATACCACCTGGCGAGTCATATTATCAGGACTCTTTTATAAATTGGAATACGCTCAATTAATAAATGCGGACCAATAGGAATTTGGATTTTCTTGCTATCTCCAAAATGCCAGTCTCAAAAATCCAATTTATGGGAGCGGAATAATGATAACGAGAAGAGTGAGTAAAATATACTTTTTTCATGGATGAATTTGGGACTATGGAGGCCCTTCCCTTTTATTCTTCAGTAGGGATCCAGTCAGGTCTTCCCTTCCTAACCAATGTTAGGTGGCACCCCATTTTTGTTCCACGTTGAATTTTTGGGACCCATTGACCATATGAATATGTCGTCCATCCCTTGATGAATTTACATATAAAAAATCATTGTGTTTGATAGCTTGTATCCACTAGGTCTAATCTCTTGAAAAAGAATTTAAATCCTACGATTAGAAATCATTCTTAAGACACTGTTATTATCAATGGATGCACATCACCAACCAAATTGATTTTTTGTGTGTAGATTTAACAAAGGATGGACCACATACCCAAATGGTCAGTGGGTCACAAAAATGCGTTGCCACCTGACCTTAGTTAGGAATGAGACACATTACTGGATCCCTATTCTTTATTTAGTGTCATGATAATATGACTCGCCAGGTGGCATACTCAATTGACTCCCTGACGTGACAAGTTAGAGAATCGTAGATCTGTATGCCTCGTGATGCGTAATTGCACTTCCCCATAAGAAATTATATCCTAAGGGAGGAGTGTATCTCGAGGCATACCAATCTACAGTTCCCAAACTTGTCCATGTCAGGGATTCGATTAAGTATGCCACCTAGCAAGTCATATTATCAGAATTTTTTTATTTATTATTGAAAGACGAATACAATATTAAAACTCATAAACCAAATCCTTAGTGAGGATTAATGTGACGCCCGAAGTTTAGATCCACAATGTTGCTCATGATCTGTGATTAAACTTGTGAAGCAGGACTCACGGATGAAATGAAAAAAAAATTAATTAATGGATAAAATAAAATCTTCATTATTATTATTCTTTTTGATAAAAGAACTTAATTAATTATTCATTCCTTAAATTCATGCCCCGAATTTTGGGTCTACAATGCTACTCATGATCCATGATTAAACTTATGACCCAAGACTTGGAGTGAGATAAAATAAAAAAAAAATTAATTAATGGATAAAAAATATCTTCATTATTATTATTATTCTATTTGGTAAAAGAACTTATTTAATTTTTCATTCTTTACATTCAAAAATCCAAAACAAAAAGGAAAAGAAGCACTTTTTTTTTTTTCTAATAAAAAAGGAAACGAAACACTTAAACATATTATTGTAAGTCAAATTAAAACCTTATTCCTGTTCACCCCTTAACATCAATTAATAGAAATCATTGTAAGTGAGAAATAATCATTAAATAGTTTCCTCTTGATATCATGCATCATCATCACTCCTTTCAACCAAAATATGAAATTTTGTAAAAAAATAAAAATTCACAAAGCACTATTATTCTGCAAAAAGTATGTGAAGATGTTAAACACTACCTCAAAAAAGTTGTAATTCGCTACTATTATAGCGTTAAAATTGGCGGCCCAAGACCCACGTTTATTTTTACCGGCCCAAAATCCAATTTTAAGCCCAATAACAAATTTCGACAGTCAATGAACTACAGAAACTTTTTCTTAACAAAAAACAGAACCTTAACGGCTTAACAGACTTCCTTCGTTTGAGAAGAAAACCTGATCGAACGTCTTAACAGACTTCCTTCTCAGCCGTTCTAAAGGAAAACCTGATCGAAAAAAATTGCAGAAGAAGTTCACTCTCACTCACAGATAATTTTTCCTCTTGATTTGGTTCGATCAAGCCAGACATTCGAGAGCACCGAGCGCTCGAGAGCACTGAATCTTTCACTCTCACTCACATCCCTCAATCTCCCATTTCAGATCGCTCGAGAACACCGAACTAGCTCTTGTCACTTCGTTGATGGATTTTTAAGCTTTCAGAACTCAAATCGAAGAAGAAATTATAGCTCAAGTAAAAAACCCTACGAATTGAAGTTCACTCATCAGTGCCACCGATCAAACCACTCCAGATCTCATCAGTAAGTCCATCTCTCTAAAAAACCCTAAAAAGCCCTAAAAAAATTTATTAGTTTGTTTCCAAATGATGTAATTCCATCCCTGTTTTGCTCGACTGTGTAATTTGAGCATGTTAAACTAATTTTACTCAAGGGAATCATGTTTCTTGATCTTCCATAGATGAACAACATTGCTAAGGTTTGCTTTTTTGAAATAGAGAAAAAATCTTCTCTTCTTGATCTTCGATAAATAAACAATATTGCTGAGGTTAGGTTTTAATGTTTAAGAAACAATTTTTGAGATTTTCAAATATCTGATTCGATTCATTTCTATTCTTTGTTTAAGTGAGTTTATGTTTAATTCTTTCAATTATTGCTGCAGAAACCTTACAATTTGCTTGATTTTTGTCAAAGAAAGTTTTAAAATTTGCAATCTTTCTTATCATATAAGTTGAAATTTAGGATTTTAGTCTTTCTTCTCATGTTTGTTTAGAATTTTGAACTTATCTAAATTATATCTTCAACTCTGAATCTCAGTTCTCAACTCAATTATTGAATATCTATATAAGAAACACTCAATACTTCCATGGGTTTAACTGCCAAATGGGTCAGATGTTGAGACCTTCCTTCATGGTTTACTTCAATTTCAAGGCATTAGCTATAAACACATGAATTTGTAGATCCCACAATTCATATATCTTTTACCGGAATTTATAATCGAAGAACTCGCTCATGTTAGTGTTTATATGTAGCGAGTCCCACGATTCGTAAAATGCCCATTTCATTTATTTGTTACTGAAATTGAGCATTTATAGCGTTTAAAATTGTTGATTAGAACTTAATCATTTTGAGAATTTTGGTTCATGAGATGTTCCATTATTAGTCATAGAGATTAATTATCTTACAACCTACAATATATGATAAACAATTTATTTTAATACAAGGAAAGAAAGAAAAAAAATAAAAAAATCAAAGTGTTAAATTTAAGTTTTGCCATGAAATGTAGAAGGCTGGTTTGTGACTATATATTTATGAATTGCTATTTCGCAACTTGAAGATCATTGAGGGACGAGGCTAGTTTAATCATGATGATGTTTCCCTTTCACTGAAGGTGCTGAAAGGTGTATAGATGATCTCCATTTTTTATCTTTGTTGATCGTGTCTCCTATTGCACATTTGACTCACTAACTAAACAATTGGTTTTTGGTCCAAGTAATTTTGTTTGGCTTGGCCATTTCACCTATTGGCTGCCATATGGTTTAAAGTTTTGGTTTGTGTTGGAATGTAGTGTATTAAACTATATTAACTGCATGCAATAGAACATGGTGTTCTAACATGTCTTTGTTGCTTGAATCTTTCCTTTTGAGAGCCATTAGTAAGAAATTTAAAGATTCTTGGACATAATATGGCTCATTTTCTACTCTAAGTTTTTTTTGGTGCTTCCACAGCACCATCGATAACTAACGGCTAGACATGACACGTATTACAAATGGTTTGGTTCAAATTGTAAGCTCAACATTACAAAACATTATAATGGTTTGGCTCATTTTCTACATTTTTTTTGGCTGCTTCCATGCTTTGATTTTAAGGCATAAGAGAAGGATAGTAGGAATCCTAGTAAGTGTGCTGTTTGTTTGGAGAACTTCAAGTTGTGTGAGAAGTGTTGATCACTTCCAATATGTAAGCATAGTTTTCATGCTCAATTTGTCGATTCATGGTTGTTGATGACACCCATTTGTCCAATTTGTTGAACAAGTGCCAATTCTATGAAGGGAAATAGCGAAATTAATCGTTCAGATGAGGTTGGATTTGAATTAAGAGAGATTCAATCAGTTGTAGTTGCGACTTAAATCAGTTCCCATTCATCTTCTGTGCATATGAGCATGTTTGAATTGTGAGTTATAGTTATGGTTAAATGAAGAAGATCATGTTCATTGTACTGGCGCTTAACAGGGAATTTAGCTAGTCAAGCTTCATGTCCTTCATGTATTTGTGACTACTCTTCAGAGACCATTAGGTATAATTTGACCTTTCTAACATGTTTATTACTTGATAAATATGAAAATAGTGATGATTTAGTATCTGGGTGTCTTATTTTTTATGAAATTCTGGAGTATTGGAGTGTTGAGTTTGCTAGTTGACATATATACATGTTTGTTGCTCTTTTTGTATGTTGAGTTGAGTGTTGGTTTATGCACCTATATGTATCCTGAACTCTGAATAAAACTAAAATGGTAGATCCAATTAGGTCTGGATTGAGTCTAGATCTAACAAAGTTCTCATCTTTTACCAATTTACAGATTTGGATTTCATCAAACCTCCAAGAATAGTACTTGTGTATCATACACAAGCTGATTTTGGGTTTACACTTCAACTGAATTTAGAAGCTCTTTACGGTTTGCACTTCTTATTCAATATTTTTGTTTAATTAGATCCCATCTAACTAACTGGTTCATCATGTAAATGCTTTATGTAGAAAACAGAAAGCTGATTTTTGTTATTCTCTTCTTTGATATTCAGCGTGGAGCCACATCCTGGTAACTTCAATGATAAACTTTCCAAATTCCTTGTATGAATATGTGAAGTCATTTCTTCCTTGTAAGTAATGTTTAGTAGTGCACTTCGTAAGTATGGTAAGTTATTTTGAGTGAGATACAATGGTTATTATGATGACTTCTCATGCTATGTAGGATGGGATGGTGGTGGTGAACAAGTGAAAAATGACAAATTTGTTATGGGAAGGAAAGAGTGGAAAGGGTAATTGGATGTAAATGTCTACATATACTCAATTAATGTGTCTCATATAGGAGTGAAAGTTTGGATTATTTAATCTAGATAATATTGGAATGGTGATTTTGTGCTATAAATTTTTTTTTGGGGATATGTGTAGTGCCAAAGAGTCCAAACTAACCTGACTCATCTTCATTGTATTTCTTGAATTGGACACAACTCTTCTTTTCATTCACAAGAACATACTTCAGATGCCTAGAAATTCAAAATTCTCGATGTCTTCAACCATCCCAAAATCGTTTATTTATAGACTTTAGTGTATATTCATGGGTGTAAGAAACCTTTAGAACATACAACCAAGGATTCTGATGATTTGATCAACGATTATTAAGATCCAATGATTGTAATGAAATGTTTGTATGTTTTCAAAGTGAACATCAATAGTCGACAGTCATCATGAAAGGTTTCATCTGAAAGAGGGATGAAGAAGTGTGCTGAGCTAGGCCATATCATATATCATAGCATGTAAAAGCAAATAACAAGTGCATAGTGGCTAAATCATTATATGTGGCATACATTCCTCTTTGCTCCACCAACAAAACAGAACAACAGGGCTGAAAAGAACAGAATGTTCCCAATTATAACATTTAACCCTTTGAAATTATGTGATGCTTGATGGTTTTAGAATAAAAACAACACAAGGGTAACAAAACAAGTAGAACAGAAAAATTATCATTCCGATTAATTTTAATCAGAAAAAAACAAGTTTATAAAAATTATCATTCCAAAAAGGAGCACTCACACCACATATCCAAAGGAAATCATGGCTGTGCATTCTTTCTATGGACAATCCTTTAATGCAAGAAGGACACCACTCAATCTAACAGCATTCCTAAATAATTGCAGATATGTAAGGGTTTGCTTAAATGTTATGAGATACCTACTTTATTCATGTATAATTCTTAACTCTCAAGTTTTTCCCTGGATTTGTTCCTTTATAAGATGAATAGATTGCATGTACTAAATTGTATTATTGCATTGTGTTATTTTAAATTAGCTCTTGGGTCATGAGCTCCTATTAAGTATTCTTGGGTTATTATTTTGTTGGTGTAAATTTTATAGAGTTCAAAGGTGTTTTCTTCAAAGATTTTGTCTTTAGATGGGAGTTGTTGTGTTCGAGTTAATTCTTGTTTATTGTTGTGAGGTAGGTCACCCGACTGCCTTTGTACATTCTCTTTTCTTTTAATTAAATTTATACTTGTAATAAATAAATGAAAACTCTCAAGTTGCTCCCTGGATTTGTCCTTTTATAAGTTGAGTAGATTGCATATACTGAATTGTATTATTCCATTTTCGATCATGTTATTTTAAATTAGCAGTGTTTCTGCCTGTTTTTTTTATTGGAAACATGTCTATTAATTCTGTCAGGTGCAAGCTGTTACAATCCATGCCACCCAAAAGTATTTGGTGTCTGCTTCACTTGACAATTCTTGGTGCTTTTATGGTGGAAGTTATCTTGCAACTACGGGCTCAGACATAAGGTTGGTAATCCAAGGAATCCCAAAGAATTGGAATTCAATTTAGAATTGTAGTACACACCAATCTTTGACTACACTTGATGTATAAATGCTTACAAATGCAGTTATTTTAACACACTATTTTGTATAATACTTGGAATCTCGCAGTCTCATTAAAGTAATTTAATTACTACAGAATTTACCAAGTTGCCAATGTCAAAGCAGAACGGAAATGTATCAAAACTTTCCCTGATTTGTCAGGCACAGGTATTGTACAGGAAACATTCCTTCCTTATATCCTTAAATGTATCATTAGTGCTGTGAATTTATTAATGATCTTAGATTGGTGCAGTTTCTGAGATTTGGGTATTGTACTTTGTGCCGATTGCAGGCAAAGCAACGTGTGTGAAATTTGGTGCAGATGCAAAATATATGGCAGTAGGGTCAATGGACCAAAACGTCTGCATATTTGGCCTGCCTGGGGATCGTCCAAAAGAATCTTAGAAAACCTACAACTACTACACCCCAGATCATGAAATGCCGGTGACACCCTATTTGCTGCACGATTGGTGTATTTTTGGGAAAAAAATGTGAGAACATAGCTTGAATTTTGATGCTGGTTTAGTTTTTAATGTTGGGTATTCTTTTCTAATTTCAACTGAAGCGATGGAGAAAAGGGCAGCACTGTTGGATATTATTTGGCTTTGTACACTTTTTCTCCTTGCAGGTGAGGCAGGCAAATACTAGGCAATTTGTATAATGTTAATCCCTTACTCCTGGGGGGGGGGGGGGAGATGATATTTGAATAGTTATTGATAGACCAAACTCGAATATTTTCCCTTCTGATATGATTTTGCAAGAAAACTGTTTTAGGGTCCTGATGCGACATTTAAGATAACCTCTTACGCCAAAATTCAGCACTAGTGTATGAAGGGATTTTCCACCACTTTCTTGTGTCAAATTAATCAATTTTTTTTCCTTTTTCAGTAGCCCTTTGCTTTGCACACACAAAGTATATCCATTTGCGTGCAAAGTTTGTGTTTCTTTCAATGTTTAGTAACAGTTGGATTATAAATAAAAGAAAACAATGTATTCTAAAAGAAAGTCCTCGACTGGTAACCTTGGACTGATTTATGCTCCTCGGATCTTGCCTGCCTTTTTGTACAGTTTGGATTTTGAAAATGACGAATTTGCTAATTAATCTAGAATGTTCCATGAACTAATGGAACGAGGCTTGAAGGTGCGAAGGTGGGTGAAAACAGGCGTACTCAATGAGGTAGATCAGCCGAGGCTGGTTCATGATGTAGACAGTGGACCGAAAAACAGAAAAGTGAAGCAGATCATAAAGAAAAAGCCTCTTTACAGTAATTCGACGGCTCTAAGCCGTCGAATTTTTTATTCAATGCCAGATTTGATGGCTATAAACTGTCAAATATATTTTTTTGACAGTCCAAAGTCGTCGAATTTATTTTTCGACGGTTTTTAAGACCGACGAAAATATTTTTCTATGGCTTCCAACCGTCGAATTCTTTTTTCGACATGGCCCATTTCGACGAACAATTTCGATGGGTGAGGCTGTCAAATTAAGAGTATTTTCACGTAATGAAATGGATATTTGATAATGTGGAAATTGATGAGAGAATGTAGGAACATTGTGGACAGTTTATTTCGGCCTGAGTTCCACCTTTACAGAGAGAAATTCAGAGATTAAAGATTTTCTTTGGTTATGCTCAACATGGGAGTGTTCAAGATTAATATCGATGGATCCACTTCATCAGCTGGGGCATGCATTGGTTTTATTGGGAGGGATCATGATGGTCATTCTAAATTTGCAGGTTGGGCTTCGGTGGAGGCAATGGATGTTATTGATCAGGAACAAATGGCCATTATAGAGGCAGTAACTTATGTGGTTTCAGCTTACCGATCAAAATAAAAATAAAAAACTTTTGCGGCAAGAAAGGGTCTTCAACATATTAAAATATGTTCAGACTCTAGGTAATCAATTGGTAGTATTAATGAATTAATAAATGAGTGAGCTCCCTATAACCTCAGCTTACTGATAAAAAAAATTAAAATGTTAAGACCCAAATATGCTTAAAAAATAGTTAGGTGTTGATGGAGTGGAAAGTTTAAGTCTTAGGTAACCTAAGGAATGTAACATTCTCGCTGGTTATAAATGTTCTTGAGGTAAGGGTTTATGTCTGTTATTTTTGTAACTCTAGTAACAGTACCATTAAAAAGTTCAATAAACATAGAATTTGTAATCTTATGACACCCAAGCAAGCACATTACATATTATGAGAAAGATAATTAAAACCATGAGAAGATCTCTCATAACAGCTAGCTGCTAGAGCAGTGACCTATTGCATGAAAATCACTTAAAACACAAAGATAAAACCATGAAGGAGATCTCTTACAACTGCTAGGGCAGCTGCATGCTTATTACATAAACACCACTTATAAAACACAAAGATAAAACCACTAGGAGGACCTCTTCTTATTCATCTACATATCCGTACATCTATTCTTTTATCCATGCCAAAGTCAGTGTGGATAAATGGGAACGGGTGGATGGTGACCATGATGTGGTGATGGTGGAGGGTGACAAGGGTGATGATACATAGGAGGAAAATGTGGTGTGTGTTGCGGTGGAGGGTGATGCTTGTGTGGTGGTGGAGGGTGACGGTGAATAGGAGGTAAATGTGGTACGTGTGATGGAGGGTGATGCAGAATAGGAGGTGAATGTGCTACGTGTGGTGGTGGAGGGGGATAATGAATAGGTGGCCTATAGATAGGGACGTGATGTGGTGGGTGGATAGGAGGAGGAAGCCTGATTGCTAAAGAAGAGGTAGTGGTGAGAGTTATCACCATCCCAAGGAGGAACACTAGTAAGTGTCGGAGTACTGACATCTTGAAGATGTTTCAATGGTTCAAAAGTATAGAACTTAGGTTTTATTGGGTGGCCTTTTAAAGGGGTGTTGGACTTCTGTTAGTCCGACATGTATAAACATCATGGGTTGCCATTTGATTTTAGACGTAGACTGAAACCTAGAACATTTAGTATTGCATGTGAGATTAGTATTTTGTTGACTCGCACAACTTCATAATTTTTCAGAAGGGTGACTAAGACATAAGTTC